>NC_090692.1:144538-357463 GCF_013368605.1 Nyctibius grandis
CCCCCCCCCCCCCCCCCCCCCCCCCCCCCCCCCCCCCCCCCGCCCTTCCCACCCCCACCCCCCCTCCCGTCCCTCCCGGGGCCCCCGCCCTCACCCATGATCTCGAGCTGGACGTGCAGGAAGCTCTCGGCCTCGTCCCGCAGGGAGCTGTGCGAGCGCAGCGGCACCGGCAGGAACCCGAACGGCTCCCGGTTACACACGAACATCTGCACCGCTGGGGAGCAAACCGGGGGCTTAAAGTTAAACCGGGCTGAGATTAGTCAGGCGGGGCTGGAATAAAACCAATAACACCAAGCTGAGGTTACAAGCAGGGCTGAAGGTGCCGTCAGGGTGAAGGGAATGCCAGGCTGAAATTAGTTAAAGTGAGACTTAAAGCCAAAGTTAAGCCAGACTGAAGTTAAGAGTCAGGCAGGGCTGAAGTTAACACCAGGTCAAAGTTAAAGTTAAGTGGAGCTACAGTTAACACCAGGCTGAAACTGAAGTTAAGCCAAGCTGAAGTTAACACCGGGCTGAAGTTAAGGTTAACGCCAGCCCGAAGTCAACATGAGCCCAAAGCCAACACTAGCCCAAGCCAATGCCAGCCCAAGCCCACACCGGCCCCAGCCCCTCACCCGCCTGCCGGCAGGAGAAGGCGAAGACGATGATGTCGTCGAAGGCCCAGGTGTAGTCGGGGTGCGGCGGGTAGAAGGCGAGGGCGCGCGCCGCCTCCTTGCGCAGGTCCAGCAGGAAGGTCGAGTGCACCATGGGCACGGCGAAGCAGCCCCGGCGCTCCCGCTTCCGCAGCGGCAGGTAGGCTGGCGTCCGCCGGTAGTAGCCCTGGGGTGGGCAGGGACCAGCGGGGCTCAGGGGACATGGTACCCAGGGGACATGGAGGTCCCAGCACCCAGGGAACACGGAGGACCCAGCTCCCAGAGGACCTGGCACCCAAGGGACCTGGAGGATCCAGGGGACATGGAGGACCTGGCACCCAGGGGACACAGAGCACCCAATGCCCGGAGGACCCAACACCCAGAGAATGTGGCACCCAAGGGACCTGGCACCCAGCGGACATGGAGGACCTGGTGCCAAGAGGACCTGGCACCTAGGGGACGCAGCACCCAGAGAACCTGGCACCCAGGGGACCAGGGAACGCAGCACTTAGAGGAGGTGGCAGAGGGAGGACCCAGCACCCCGAGGACCCGGCGCCCACCTGCGCCGTCATCCCGCACCAGAAGTTGGAGTAGGCGGCGCGCGAGTCCAGCATGGGGGCCACCACCGTCTTGTTCTCGGCCATCAGCAGCCCCAGCGTGTCGGGGTTGGTCAGGACGTTGTCAGCGTCCAGGAACTGCCGGCGGCACCGAGAGGGCCCCGGGGCACCGTGAGCCCCTGGGACGGCGGGGCTGTGCCCCCCCCAGCGCCGGACCCCCCCCCCTTACCAGCAGGTAGTCGGCCCAGCTGGCGCGCGCGGACTCCAGTGCCGCCTGACGCAGCTTCATCACGTGCTCGTAGCGGGACGGGGACCAGTGCTTGGGGCCCTCCTCATCGGGGTATGACCTGTGGGGAGGGGTCCACGCTGTCCTCCTGCCCCCCCCCCCCGGCACCCACCCGCCCCATGGGGACACCCCGAGGCCGGGCACAGCCCGCGGGGCTCCCCCTGAACCTGGGCACCCACAGGGAGCCCCCAAACTTGGGTGCCCTCAACCCACAGGGACCCCCTTAGGCTGGCGACTCCCAATGGACCCCCCACCCCAAAACTGGGTACCTGCAGCCCACGGGGACCCCCCCTTACGCTGAGGACCCACAACCCATGGACCCCCCCCAACCTGAGCACCCACAGCCCACAGACCCCCCCCCCAGAGCTGAGCCCCCCCCTCACCGCGGCTCCTCCATGGGCCGCCACTCCACGCGGTGGTAGAGCCCCTGCACCCGCACCAGCCACTCCCGCAGCAGCGCCGTCGTGTTGTCCTCGCTGTGATCCACGGCCACCCTGCGGGGACACGGCCACCGTGAGCCCCCCGGGTCCCCCCCACCCGTGTCCCCCCCCGCCCCTCACCACCCTGCGGGGACAGGGGTGCCGTCAGTCCCCTGTGTCCCCTCCACCCGTGTTCCCCCACATCACCCTGCGGGGACACCGGGCACCGCCACCCCCCCGTGTCCCCCCCGCCGTGTCCCCCCGTACCACAGCGCCGTCCGCTCCTTCGGGTGCCGCAGCCGCTCCAGCGCCCCCAGCGCCGTGGGCAGCGCGTGGGCCGCGTTCCGCGCCAGCAGCGCGATCGTCACCCGCGGGGGCAGCAGCGGCGACTCGGGGCTCCAGCGCTCCTCGGGGAAGTACCCGGCGGCCGGGCACGGCCCCAGCCCCGGCCCCGGCCCCGGCCCCGGCCCCGGCCCCGCCGCCAGCGCCAGCAGCAGCAGCGGCCACGGCCGCGCCGCCGCCATCCTGGGCCGCCCGCGGCTCCGCCCCCCGCCCTGGCCACGCCCCTTCTCTGGCCACGCCCCCTTTCGTGGCCACGCCCCCGCCCCGCTCAGGCCCCTCTATGGTCAGCGCCCTCTGTGGCCACGCCCCCTCCGCGCCCGGACCCCCGTGGCCACGCCCCCCCTGGCCACGCCCCCTCTCTGCGGTTCCCCCCCCGCCCGTACCGAGGCCCGGGGCCGGGCCGGGCCCTACCGGGGGGTCGCCCGCCCTCCCCCAGCCCCAGCTCCCTCCTGCCCCCTCTCCTCCACCCCAGATCTGCCCCCTTTACCCCTCCTCTGCCCCAGGGCTCTGTCCCCCTGCTCCATCTCCTCTTCCTCTGCCCTCTCCCTCCCCCATATCCCTCTCCTGGCCCCTCCATTCCAGCTCCCCCCTGCCCCATCTCTCCCCCCTCTTCCCCACCCCTCTCCCCCTGCCCCCCCAGAGCCCCGGGGCTTTGCCCCCTGCCCCCAGCTACACTCCACACACATCTCAGCCATTTCCAATCCCTCCTCCCTGGGCACCGCCGCTCCCGGCCCCCCGACCCCTGCCCACCCAGGCAGCAGCACCCGGGGGGGGGGGTCACACCCGGGGGGGGAAGTCACAGGTAGGGGGGTTTCAACCCAGGGGGGTCCCACCCGGCACGGTGACGCCGGGTCCTCAGCCCCTCTCCTGGCAGAGCAGCTCCTCGGAGCAGCCGTCACCGTGTCCGTCAGGGCGCGAGGCCTCGGCCAGCGCTGGAACAGAACACGAGCCACGCTGAACGCCCTGTTTCGCCTTCACAATTCTACGTTCCAGTGTTTTTACCCTCAAAATTTGACTTTCAGGTAAAATCTTCACGTAAAATGCTCAAAAATTTGACTTTCAAGTAAAATTTCCAAGTAAAACGCTCAAAAACTTGACATGCAAGTAAAATTGTCAAGCAAAATGCTCAAAAATGTGACTTTCAAGTAAAATTTTCAAGCAAAACCCTCAAAAATTTCACTTTCAAGTAAAATTTTCACGTAAAATCCTCCAACTTTGCCTTCCAAGCGCACACCCGGCCCCTCCTCAGCCTGTTTTCACCCTGTTTTCACACTTGGCCCATGGAAAACCACCAACCGTTTTAGAAACACACGGATCACTGTCCCCACCCGTCCCCCCCCCCCCGTTAAAGGGGGCTGAGGCCGCTCCCGCGTCCCCACAAAAGCCGCCCTGTTCTGTGCTGGGATCCCGAACAAGAGGATTTTTCCGCCGGCTTTGGCCAAGCGGGAGGTTGGGAGGTTCCAGGCAGCGAAGGGGGAGGGAAAGAAAACTGGCAGGAGGAGAAGAGCTCAGCCCTGGGAGGGAGCGAGGGCAACATCTGGAGAGAGACTCGCCTGTACAAACATGGGAATCGCTGTTCAACGGCTTAAAAATAAACCCTGAGTCACGAGCAGCCGGCGCCAGCGGGGACCGGGGATGTTTGCCCGGGGGTTATTCCAGCAGCGACGGCTGGGAACGTTTTGCCGGGGTTACTCCAGCCCGGGGAACGCAGCCCCTCACCCGCCAGGACTCGCTATGGATGGGATCGATCCCTTTTGCTGGCACGGCAAAGGAGAGACACGAAATAAAAGGGGATAAAATAAAAACAAAGGAGGACGTTGTGGGCAAGGGCTGAGGGACGGGCAGCCCGCGGCGGCGTGGAACAGAGCAGGACTCGTGGCCATTGGAGGAGGTTTTTGGGACGCTGGCGAGGGGGTGGCTGCGGTTTGGCACCGATCGATTCCCAGCTCTCTTCCACGCAGAGGCGGTTCCCGAGCGCCAGGACGAAGGGAAGAGCCACAGAACTAAAACCCGCTGGTTCCAGCCCACTCCCCCCGCCGCAGCCTGGCCGTACCCGTTTACACCCGGGCTCCAAATGCTTCAGCAAAGGGAGGAAAATCCAGAGCAGCCGGTCCTGGGCGCAGCCAAACCTCTGCAATTAAACCCCGAAGAGGATCAGCCCCTTCGTGAGGACCTCACGTCCGCGGTGTGACCACGACACGGACGTGGCAAATTGGGGCGATTCCACAGAGAAAAACCCAAAGTACGTCGAAATAAACCCATGGTGTGTGTGAAAGGGGGAGTGACGTGTGCCTCGCCGTCAGCACCCGCTCCTGGACTCTGCCCGGCGCCCAGGGGAGCTGGCGGCGCCCGAGAGCTGCTGGAGGGTGGGGGCCGCATCCTGCATCAGCTGCCAGATAAAACCCCGCTGAGCGCGTGGGACTGGGGTTTCCCTGCCTCACCCCCCCTGCAAGTCCCTTCCCTCCTCGGTGAGCCGACTTGTTTTTTAAACTAACGTTTTCAGACCTTTGCTTCGTGCTTTTTGGGCCGCCCAAGGAGAAATCGGGCACAAGAAGGGGAGCGAGCGGCTGAGCACCCCCCCGGCGTCCCCACCTCCTCGCTGCAGAAGCCAAACCGCTGCTCGAGCCCTCGCAGGCTGTCCCAGTACAGCTCCCACCGTGCCCCACACCGTGCCCCACGGCGCACGGAGCCAGGACACCTGCCTCAGACTCGGACAGAAAACCCCACCCGAGCCCCTCCACCCCCACCCCCTTCATCACACCCAAACCGGCCGCAGCTGCGGGTCTGCAGCTCCCACCCAGCGCTCGCCAAGCCACAAACAGCCTGCAGCTGTGGGCACACCAATTCCATCGTTTTGCCCAGTTATTTTTTGTTTTTAATCTCACATTTTTTGCCTTTTATCGCGGTGTTTTCCCCCGTTTGCCCAACCTTGGAGCTCGCTGGTATCTGCTCCTTCAGAGTCAGCACCTGATCCAGGTCGGGGTGAATTTTCTCCTCCATCTCAAGCTGCAGCTTTTCTTCCTCCTTCTGTAAAACTTTTAATTCGCTGGAGATTTCCCCGAATCAGGGGAACCTCCTGGAGAAAGTGGGGGGCCAATAACGAGTGGGGAAAACAGAGAAAGAACAAAGGAGCAGTAAGAGGCACAAATTTTGGCAACGGTACCGATTCCTGGCCTCACCGCTGAACAAAACCCACCCCCATCCCTGTCACGCTCCTCAAATTCTTCGACCCACCCAGCTTCCTTTCGCCCAACCCAAAAATCAAGTAATTAACTGGTCCCTCTCCGTTATAACCGTCCCCTCGCTGCCGACACGCAGAACAGCCGACGACAGGGACAAACCAGGCCCCGGGCACTTCGCTGACGAAGGCGGTGGCACTCGTGCTCCGGCAGCCGTTGGCTCCGGGCTCTGAACGCTGCCACCGAGCAGGTTCAGGGGTTTTAACCTCCAAATCCCACGTGGCTGCTGCGTGCGTGTCTGTAAAAACCCCCACTTTTTTTTTTTTCAGTTAAAGCCAGGGCTAACGAAGGCAAAGCCAACAAACCAGCGAGGGAACCGCGCGTCACCCCCGCAGACGGAGCCGCTCCAGACGTGTCCTCGTGTCACCGACACCGCGACACCCCGAGTCCCCCACAGAAGAGCGTGGCCAGGTGGGAAAGGAACCAGGAGCAGGAGGGCTGGAATCCGTCCCTTTAATGTCACACACCCCTTTCACAGCAACCGAAGCGAACCCCACCACCGCGCACGAGTCCGACCTGGCCCCCACCCGAAGGCGTTATTAGTACGTGGAAATTCGTGCCCAGCAAAGCACCGTTTGTTCCAGAAAGAGTTAAAAAAAAAAGCACATTCTGTGCCACCACCACCACGTCCCGCGCCTGGAATGTCACGCGGCCGTTACCGCGCCCCGAGCGCGGCCAGCGGCTCTACGGGACGGGATGTTTCTCCACGGGGATGGTCAGCTCCCGGGCTGCCGGCTCGTCCAGGAGCCAGCGCAGCTGCCCGGGGCGAGGCCGGACGCGAGCGGCGGGGAGGGGGTTTTCCTCGTCGCCTTCCAAAATGCGCTGTCGGGAGAGAGGGAGCGGCGCCTCAGCGAGAGGGGACCGCAAACCGCGCCCGGAGCGCTTCGGCGGGTGACTGAAACCTCTCGATCGTCAGGTTTTTGTCAGGAAAATGAACAGTTTGGGTCCGAACCTTGAGCACAGCAGCTTTGCCTTCCCCCGTGGCCACAAACACAACCATCCGCGCCGCGTTCAGCACGGGCAGGGTTAACGTGATTCGCTCCGGCGGCGGCTTCGGAGAGTCAGTGATAGCAGCGACCGTTTTCTCTTTCTCCTGCCAGAGTGAAACAAACATGAAAAGAGGTGAAAAAACCCCAAAGCAGGGGAGCGATCCAGGCTGTGGCTGTAAACGGGGTGAGCGACAGCCTCTGAGGGCCAGCGAGGGTCCGCAGCCCTTCCACACCTCCACGAGCTCTTTTGTTCCCCCCCCAAACTCCCCCAAATCGGGAGAAATTTAAAAGAAACGAGCAAGAGGACAAGTCAACTCAACAGCTTTTTTTTTCTCCCCACAACAGCTTTTTTCCTTCCTCTTTATTTATTAAAACTAAACCACCCCCAGTCAGGATCTGCTGCCCGGACGCTACACGTGAGTTACGGATGGAAACCTCGGGACACCACCGTCCCCACGGGCGCCCGCGGGTGCTGAGCCCACCTGGAGCAGGGGGTGGCCGGGGAAGAGGGAGCACGTGTGTCCGTCCGGCCCGAGCCCCAGCACCAGCAAGTCGAAGACGGGCACGTCCTCCCCCGGGAAAGCCTGCGGGGAGGAGGGGAGACGGAGCCGGGCTGGGGGGCACACGCTCCCCCGCGGCCCCCCGGCCGTCCCCCCCCCGCCACGGCCGGTACCTGGCGGAGCTGAGCGGCGTAGTCAGCGGCGGCGGCGGCGGGGGGGAGCCCGGTGGCGGGGGCCAGCACCCGCGGGCCGGGGGCGGGCAGCTGCGGCAGCAGTTGGGCCTGCGGAGAAGGGGGTCAGGGCCGGCCCCGGGCACGGCGGCAGGGCCCCGCCGACCCCGGCCCCGCTCACCGCGTAGGCCCCGGCGGTGCTCTCCGGGTGCTCGGGCGGCACCAGCCGCTCGTCGCAGAAGGCCACCAGCCAGCGGGAGGGCGCGGCGGGGCCTGCGGCGGCGATGGCGGCGGGCAGGTCCCGGGAGAGGATCCCCACCAGGCTCCCTCCCGAGAGGCCCAGCGAGAAGCGGCCGCTGCCGGTCGCCGCCGCCCGCTCGGCCACCAGCCGCGCCAGGGCCGGGCCCAGCTCCCGCGGCGACGGGAACACCGAGACGCGGTGGGACGCGGCCATGGCGGCGGCAGGGCCACTACCGGGAGCGGCGCGCCGGAAGTGACGCGCACTACGCGCCGCGCCGTTGCCTAGCAACCCGCGGCCTACACCGCCCCCCCAAGCCCCGGCCTCGCGTACCGACGGCTGCGGGAGAAAGGGATGCGGAGACGGGCTGAGCGCACATAACTCGCTTATCCACAATCCCCCCAGCCGGGCTCCGGCCGGCCTCAGGCACCGGCCACAGCTGCCCCACTGCGCCCGCCCCAGGGCGGGTGAACCCAAAGGCCGCTCCCCTCCACCACAGCACCCAGAAGAGTCTTTTTTTTTTTTTTTTTTTTAATATCCTCACATCCCCAGCCCTAAAGGCACAGCCCACATGTCATTAAAACGTGACCTAACGCCAAGTGAGGTTAAAAGTCATCTAAATTGGTTAAGTAAAGTTCAGAGATGGAGGAGAGAGAAGCCCCCACAGGGCAATGGGTATCTCTGTAAATAAATACGGCCACGGCGCTCCTCCCTAAGCAGGTAGTGGTTACAAAAATACTCTCTCTAGAGGCGTAAGGGAGGTTAATGCGACGTCAGCGCTCAGGGAGGGAGCAGGTGACCGGTTAATGTGCTGCAGGGCAGGGAGACGCCTTGTGTAAGGAGAGACGCCACCGCTCCCCACCAGCGTCATGTCCCTCCCCTTCATCATTCATTTTTTTTTCCTCAAAAAGGCCAAATCCCGCTAGGTCATAAAGCAGCTTTTCCAGAACAAATCCTTTCATAAAGGCATTCATCCAGAGGAACGTATTTTCCCAACTTTAGATCCAAAAAATACAACCGATCCGAGGTCTGGTGGGGGTCGAATCCTTCCCTCTGTAAGCGGGTTTTCTGAATCTTAAAGGTACCTTCAAAAAAAGAGGAAAAAATAAAAAATTAAAAATACTTTGCCTCAAAAAGCCTGCTTAAGCATCAGAGCGAGAAGGAAACCTCAGGGGTGGCGTTGCCACTTCTACTTTGTGGTTTTGCTTAAGAATCTTAGCAAGTCGAAGCTCGTTTAACCGTCCCGATCGTTCGCAGAGTTCTTACATAAACCTTGCGCAATTTTTACTTCTCCCTCACGGTGAAGACCCAGTAAAATTTCTGGGGAACTGAAAATTGAAAACGCAGCAGCCAAATAGCAGCTGACTTGGTCGTACCTGCATGAAGCCCCAGGAAAGGCAGCGGACATCGTACAAGAGTTAGAGGGTCCACGCTCCTACACGTATTACCCTTTCTATAGGGGCCTGGACTAGCTGATTTCTTGTTTAAGACTTAACTACACTGATCATTTTTACTAGTGGCACCTCTGCACCCGCCATACTCGAGGTCAGGATGTTATTTCGCCCTGACGCAGGCGGAAACGCTTCCTGTGGGGATGGGAACCTTCCCGGGGAGCAGCCGCATCGCCCGTACCTGTGGTGTCAACCTGGGGTAGGAGCCGGAGGAAGACGGGGCGGGCGTAGGGAGGCAACACCTTCTGCAGCTCCTGGTACAGGACGTTGGGGTTGACTTTAGCTTTGGGATCGGCGATCGCCGCCATCCCAGCCTTGCCCTCCACCCCTGAAACAGAAGAGCAGCGCTGGGGTGGAGACGGCGGAACACAAAACATCCAACGGACGCAAATGCAGGTATTTCCCCCCTCCCCGTGTCTCTCCAGGGTGAAGCGCAAACGTCCTGAGGGAAACACAATTTAACACCAGAGGCCCCGTTGCCACCACGTCCCCTCAGCCCTCAGTCGAGGCCGCCCCTGAAAGCGAACCCCATTCTTGTTCTCATCGGGTTTCTCTCACGTACACCGTGATAAAAGCCCAGGGCAAAGCGCCACGACAGGCACCTTCCTGGCCAACGTGCCCCCAACACACGCTCGGTTCCACCCCTGTGCCCTCCGCAACCCCCCGCTCCCGGATCACCGGGAGATCTGAGGGCCCGCGCACCCACCCAGCGGGCTTGGCACACCGAGAGCTTCTGCCGTTGTACCTGGCACTTCCACTCCGTACACCGCCACATCCGTCTGGTTGAGGATGTGACTCAAGGTTCCTTCCACCTCCGTGGTCGAGACGTTCTCCCCTCGCCAGCGGAAGGTGTCCCCGCTGCGATCTTTGAAGTACATGTAACCCAGTTCATCCATCACCAACACATCTCCTGGGACGGGGAGAGAAGACACCAAAACCCACCTCGGGACTCACGTTAGGTTGGAAAAGACGCTTCAGGTCATGGATTCCTCTCAAAAAGCCCAGATTCAGGTCTCTCGAGACCGCCTTTGCAGGAGGAACGTCTGCCATCGTACCGACAGTACCTGACAGGTACGCCTGGTCCCCCTTCCGGAGCACGTTGTAAGCGATCTTCTTGTTGGTGGCACTCTCGCTGACGTAGCCGTCGAAGCGGCGCAGGGGATCCTGTTGGTTTATCTGCCCCACGAGCAACCCCGGCTCTCCTGCAGGGAACGGGACCGACACGAGGTGACACCGACGCGTCACGACGTGCTAAACCTTGTGCGCGCCAGAAGATGTTCAGTTGCTGAACTGATCCAGCTTTGGAAGAAAGAACTGGAAGTGGAAACCTGCACACGACACCAGAACCCCCTTAAACCAGCCAGAGCTTATTATATATATATTTATTTTAGCACAAAGAGCTGCGGTCGGTTTGTTAACGCTCACCTGGGCGACAGGGGATGCACAGCCCGGCGGAATCCCGGATCAGCTCCATCGTGTCCTCGTTCACCTTCACCAAACGAATGGGATAAACGTTGGGCAAAATCCGACTGTTGAAACCACAAGCACCGACCTTCCAAAAGACAGAAAACACCCCAAAATGTAAAGTTTTTCCCAGGTTTTGTGCATTCCACCCCTAATTACCCATTTCGCTCCTTGCCATCCCTTGTGAGAGGAGCAGAGAAGCCCCCTCCCTCTCGGTGCCCCCCTCCTCCTCCTCACCCTGCCGTCCAGGTTGGCGATGCTGCAGTTGCACTCCGTGGCTCCGTAGAACTCCCCGATCTGCTTAATTCGGAAGCGCTTTGTGAAGTCCTCCCATATGGTGGGTCTCAAACCATTGCCCACCGCCAGCCGCACGCAGTGCTGGGTTTCTGACTCTCGGACCGGCTGGTTCAGAAGATACCTGCAGATTTCCCCGATATACTGAATAATCTGAAGCAGTAAACACAAAAACACAGCTCAGGCTTCAGGCGACCCTCACAACGCCCCGGAAAAAGCCGACCACGAGGCCACCGGCGTCAGCGTACCTCATGGATCAAGACACATCAGATGTTTTAATAAACCGTGAGGTTTTGCGAGTTCAAGGTGGGATTTCTTGCCACCAAAAAAAAAGGGCAAAGGTAAAACAGTGCCCCTGGAACCCACCAGAAGAGAGCACAGGAGGGATCCCTCAGCGTGAAGGTGTAAAGAAAAACCCTCGTGCTTTAGGAGTCGGCTAAAAGACCTCGAGAACGACGAGGGGAATGAGTGGTCAGTCACAAACTAACAGCTCGAGCCAGCAGAACGCAGCCGGGGTGGAGATCCAATTAGCAGCTATAAATACTGCCACTGGGGGAAGGGTGAGACAAACAGCGGGGAGGAGGAAGAGCTGCTGAAATTAGAAGGTAACGTTGACACAAACACAACGAGATGTTTATCGGCGATGAACCGCCAAGAGAATCCCTCCGTGGGGATTGCTAACGTGGGTAAATCCCGGCAGAGCTTTCCTGCAACGGGGAGGGACGCAGGGTTGGGTTTTAAAAGCTGCTCTTGACGACTTTACAAAGAGGAAGCAGGGGAAGACGGATGAAGGCTTCTTCTAAAGTCCCGCACGCCTAAAGCGGCACTGGCGAGGTGAGGACGCCACGGCGCAGGCACCCCGACACCCGACGAGGGGTGGGGAATTATCTGGAGAGCAGTAACGAAGCCGCGAGCCCGGCGCTCTCGAGCTGAGCACCGACGACCGCAGAGCCCTCACCGTGCATCGGTACTTGGCGCAGTCGTCCCAGAAGCGACTGGCCGAGAACTTCTTCCTGATCACCACGGTGAGGCCATGGATAAGGCACTGGCCGACTCCCATGATGTTACCTGGAAAACAAGGACAACGGGGCTGTCTCCGACCGCCCTGGTCACTCCCAAGGAGGGACGAAGGAGCAGGCCAACGCCTCGCCCCCACCGAGGAGGAGGAGGAGGAGGATGCTCACCTGCGGAATGGTAGAGCGGGAGGCAGTTGTAGAGGACGTCCTCGGGGCGCATTTTGTAGGCGTAGTACCCGAAGGCGGCGATACGGTAATACCTGCAGGGACACAGAGACGGGTAAAGCCCCGGGTTTGGCGACACGAAACGCACCTCGAGAGGGAAGGAGCTCGGCAGGTCCTCACCTGCTGTGCACCACGATGGCGGCTTTGGGCATCCCTGTTGTTCCTGAAGTGTAGATGTAGAAGAGACGGTCTGGAGAAGGGGAACAGCTATCAGACAGACTGTGCTCAACCGCCTGGGAAAACCCCCACGGGGTTTGGGGGGTGTTTTAGGCTTGTTGGGTGCTCTGATCTCAGACACGCTTAATTCTCTTAACGTACAAAATACAGACTAGAGGCCAGTTAGCATCTTCCTTTCCTCTCCTGAACCCCAAACCACCAACACTCATCCTCCCCGCAGGCATATTACAAGGAAAGGTTTTAATTACACACGCGTCAGCTGTGGGGGAAGGTAAGAGGGGCTGTTAAATGCTACAGACAGATCGGATGGACTCAGAGGTCGCAAAGCGCGGGGTCAGGCCGGCTGCTTCACCCCACACGCGTTCCAGCGGCTGTTCTCCTGTAACAGGGGGGTTGTCTTTGGGAAGGCACCAACCTCCTTCCTCTGGGGACTAAATGCGCTCGTTAACGTTACGCTGGGGAGCCTCAGACAATGAGAAACTAACCCAGAGTACCCTGGAGCCAGGACCTTATTTTTTGTTCTCTCCTTTCCTCTATTTGTGAGCCCAAACTGCGTTGATTTAATCCCTCCATCTCACTTAGTTTTCTCCTTTTGCTGTCACCTAGTCCAGCTCTCGCACACGTCGCACTGAGAAATAAAAACAGTTGATGAAATCACCATCTAAACCCTTGACCGGAATCTGAGTCGGGGGCGATTTCGACGCGCTGCTCAGAAGAGGATCCAGGTGTCTCGTCTCCACAGGAACAACACCTGGGTTGTAGTCTCCAGAGCAGAACTTTGCCATGTTCTTCCCCAACATCCCATTCACTTCAGATATTGCTGCAAGACAAAGCAAGTCGCTGTTGCAACAAACACAACGCTCTGGGCAGCGGCAAAAATAATCTGCATCACCCCCTCCTGTGCCCCAAAACATCACTGCAAGGGCAGAACCTGGAGAGCTTTAAAATACACCCCCCCCGTGCAGGTAACACCCGCACCGGCGTGGTCGGGCTGAGCTCAGACACTGACTGAACGCTTCTGCCTTTTGCAATCGGATTTACCACCTTCCCTGGCTCCTAACACGGCCAGCTGCCTGCTTGGGTTTAGTTCACTCGCTCTCTGCCTTGTTCAGGACCAAGCAAACAGGTCAAGGCGCAGAACCCCCGGCGCGACCCACCCGCAGACAGCTCCCCGCCGAAGATCACGGCCTTCGCGCCCGAAGCCGTCACGCAGTAAACCAGCGAATCCAGGCGCAGGTTGAAGTTGATCAGAGCCGCCTCGACGCCCATCTTGGCCATCCCCAGCCAGAGGCCGACGAACTCGGGGCGGCTCTCCATGAAGATGGCGATGACGTCCCCCAGGCGGTAGCCTTGCTGGTAGAAGTAGTTGGCCACGGCGTTGGAGTACTCGTCCAGCCTCCTGAAGGTCCACTGCTCACCGGTGGCCTCGTAAATCAGGGCCACCTTGTCGGGGTGCCTGCGGACGACGTCCTGGAACATCTTGGGGACGGTGCTCTTGGCTCTTTGATGCCTCCGCAGCTTGTACTTGACTCGTAGCAGCACCGAGAGGCCGCTGCAGCAAAGGGAGAGGGTAACAGCTTTATTGTCAGCACAAGCTCTGAATCAGAAGGGACGTGGGCAGGAGGCACGCGCTTCACACGAGCGTCCCACTGGCACCCCCCATCCTTGGGCAGTTCAAGCATCACCCTGGGACCCCTGATCGCTGCTGCTCCACAGAAAACAACGGCTACTTTAACATTGTGGTAAATAAACAGCATAGAGCAACTGTTCTGGTACCTTCCGTGCTAGAAAACACAGGGGATCCATCTTCGCATCGACACCAATTCAAACAAGCCCACAGAAAATGCTAAAGAGGGTAAATTACAGCTTTTAACGACGTTTTCTGCCGTCCTAAGAAAAAGGACTTGGCAACCACTGCTCGTACCTGGAACAGAAGCAAACGCACTTCCCGTGGGAAGCGTCTCTCTGGCCAGGCCCTTTCGCAGCCCCTTTGTGCTGTCTCACACTGTAACCCCTCGGGATGAGGAAGGGTTCGAGGACAAAGACGACCCGACCCCTCGGTACCGACGCGCAGCCTCAGCCCCCAGAGCAAAGCCAAAGGCTTCCCCTTTCACCCGCGAGAGGAGGGGGCTCCGGCGCGTCTCCTCTGAGTCAGCCTCTGCCCTGGGCCAACAGGAAGCGATGCCATCTGAACACCACCAGGCAGAAGCCACAGATTTACATAATAATTAATAAATAATAATGATTACTATTGGATGGCGAGCTCCTTTAAAGACAGCGGTGCCTTATCAGGGAAAGAATTGCTGCCTCTGTGGGTATTTGACACCACAAAGAGCAGCCGCTCAATAGAACAACCCCGACTGCTCTAACGGGGCTTTTTTTGTGTCTTTCATAATTTACATAATTATTTTCAGTCTCCGAGGCAGCAGCTGCAAGTTAAACCTCGACACGGTTCAAGCCGGATGGCAGCGAAAGTTGTTGTCTGAACTTCAACTGTCTCACCTACGCTGTCCTGGAGGGAGCTCTTCAGGGCGCGTTGGCTCTCCAGCTCTGTCAGTTATAACTTAGATACTAAAATAAATTTATTAAAGTTTGCGACCGTAATGCTGCCACCAAAGCAAGGTCTGGGCACCCGTAACGGCTCCTGTTTCCTTCCCGGAGGTAGGAAGATGGAGGCAGTATTTTTCCACCATTAAAATAGGAAATTGTTGTGCAACGCGGGTTTGGAAGAACCCCCAGAAACTGGAGAAGTCATTTGATATTAGCACTTAAACCCCCCGCGGCGCCCGGGGCTGAATGGCCAGAGCAGGAGCCTCGCGGGAGGGGGAAGGGTGCGCTCCAGAAACAAGCTGCTGGCAACGGTGGGGCCGAGCTGGGTGACCCGACGCCGCGCCGTGCCAAACACGGAACAGAGGAGCCTTTTCACTGCTGAGCTGCATTTTCCAGATACTTAAAGGGCTTTATTCTGCCCAGTTTATTTTCTGCCGTTATTCCCAGCTCGCCAAGCGATGGGGAGGAAGCAGCTCTTCAGAGCAGAGTGACAGCCGCGGCGGAGCTGGCAGCGGCAGGAGCCCTAAATCCTCTGGCATAAAGACACATCCTAAAAACCACGGAACTAATCACGACAGCGGCGACGGGCTCCCAGGAGATGGGGGGCGGCTGCAGACTTACCGCTCTGCGCCGCGAGCCCCGAGTTGGGAGCAGGGGGTTGAAGATGGATCTACCCCGTCTTTAAGCTCAGGGGTAACAGCAGGCATCGCCCCGTGACCCCTGCCGTGGGTGAGCTGCTCGGTGCCGCAGCACGTACCCTGCAAGCGTCCCGCAGGCTCCCAGCCTGGCTGGGGTGGGAAGGGGCCTCTGGGGATCATCCAGCCCAACCCCTGCCAGAGCAGGGTCACCCAGAGCACGTCGCACAGGGTCGTGTCCAGGTGGGGTTTGAGTATCTCCAGAGAAGGAGCCTCCCCCCCTCCCTGGGCAGTGTAGAGGGGCAGGAGAACCTCCCTCGTTCTGCCCACACTCTTCCTCACACACCCCAGGACACCACTGGCCAATCCTGGTTCACTTTGCTGGCTCCTGGGAACTCGGTGTCCCCCAGAACCCCCAGGTCCTTCTCAGCAGGTCACCCCCAGCCTGTCCCGGTGCGTGGGGTGACCCCTCCCGCGGCGCAGGACCCCACACTCGCTGGTTGACCTCCACGAGGTTCCTCCCAGCCCGTCCCGCTCCCGCTCCCGTCCCCTCGCTCCCTTTGGGGCTGCCCCTTTCCAACCCCCCCCCGTTGGGCACCGGGCGCTGCCTCAGCTTAAACCCCGACGTGGCTCCGGCTCCACGGCAGCGACCCCCGCTCGCCCGCGGCCCTCACCCTCCACCCTGGGGCCCTGACCCACCCCCGGGGGGGGCGGCACTTACAAGAGGTCCCGCGGAGCCGTCCTGAAGAGCAGCCGCAGCAGCCGCCATCCCCCGCCGCCCAGGCACACGCCGAACGTGGCGGCCAAGCTCCAGGACCAGGGAGCGCCGAGGAACCGGAGCAGCCCCAGGGAGCCCAGGGAGGCGGCGCAGACCCCCGCCGGGCGCATGCTGCGGAGGGAAGGGGCGGCGGTCAGGGCCCCGGGGGGTCGGTCAGGGCTCCGGGACGGGCCCCGGGGGTCGGTCAGGGCCTCCCCCGCGGCCGCTCAGGGCTCCGGGGGTCGTTCAGGCCCCCCCGCCCCGGTCCGGGCCTCCCCCGGGGCCGGTTAGGGCCCCCCCCGCCCCGGCCCCGTTACCTCAGCGCCGCCGGCAGCTCCCGCGCCCGCTCCCGCCTCAGCCGCCGCCGCCGCCTCAGGCTCAGCCCCGCCCCCCCGGACGCCACCGCCCCTCGGGGGGCGGGACAACGGGAAATACGAGATCCTATTGGTCGAGGAAGCCGCTGCCGGCCTCGGATTGGGCGAGACGTGGGGAACGCCCACGAGGCGTCATCACGTCGCCGCGGAGGGGCGGGGCGCAGCTCAGTCCCGCCCCCCCCGGTGCCGGTGCCGGTGCCGCGCCGGGACCGAGAGACCCGGGGGGGGCTGGGGAGGGTCTCTGCCCGCCTGGGGGTTAACGGGCGGTTTGGGGAACCGTCGGTCGTGACCGAACCGGCCCCGCAGGCCCGGGACCCGCACACCCGGGGCCCCACGGCCCGGTACCGGCGCTGCCCGGGACACACACGCCCGGTTTCCCACGCCCCGGGACCGGCACTGCCCGCGTCCCGCACATCAGGGACCCACACAACCGGGTTCCCACGGCCCCCCGCACACCCCAGAACCCCACGGCACCACCCAGCACCGACACACCCGGGTTCCCACGGCCCCGAACGTGCCCCACGCCGTGGACCGCCCGGCCCGGGACTGGCACCGCCCCCAGGCGCTGACCTCCCCGTTTAAGCCGATTACCGGATGCTCCGGGATCATTAATAGCCGGCGGCGGGGGCGGCCGCTGCGGGGCCGGGGAGCTGGGGGGGATCCGGGATCAGTCCGTCCATCCATCCCACCGGGGCGCTCGGCCTCGCCCGCCCATGGCCGCCCTCTTCACCGGCAAGGTCCTGATGGCCAACCGGGAACGGGACGAGGTGGAGACGGAGCGGGAGCTGGGCCGGGCGCTGGAGAACAAGGTGCTGCTGCTGTACTTCGGCTCGGGGCGGTGCCCGCGGTGCCGCCGCTTCTCCCCGCTCCTCAAGGACTTCTTCGTGCGGCTGACGGACGAGTTCTACGTGGAGCGGGCCTCGCAGCTGGTGCTGGTGTACGTGTCGCGGGACGAGACGGAGGAGCAGCAGAGCGCGTTCCTGAGGACCATGCCCAAGCGCTGGCTGGCGCTGCCCTTCGGGGACGGCTTCGGAAGGTACGGCCCGGGCGAGGCGGCGAGGGCAGAGCCCGCGCGTGGCCAGCGGCCCCTCTGCCCGGCCCTCGTCGTTATTTTCACATATTTAATCCCTTTTCCCGATGTTTTCCCTCATCTTCAGCCCCCACCGGAGCGGTCGGCGTGGTGTGTTCATGGAAAAAAGGGTAAAGCTCTTTGGCTGCACCTGTTTATAAAGGAAAAACGTTTGCTCGTCCTTCCAGCCCGCTTTTTTGCCGATATCTTTGTACTCCGGTTTTACAACGCGCTATTTGTAACCCTCAAAGACGCATCAGCCGGGCCCTGCAGGCAGGACGTGAAGGACGGATGCGGCCAGGCGGGCTGGAAGCGTTTACTGTCACCTCATTAGCGAGGGAACGAGCTGGAATTAATACCGAGAATTATTCCCAGCTCCTTTTGAGGGTGTTAAGTTGTAAGCGTCCTGCTGCTGTGTAACCGCTGCTCGCGTGAAACAGGTCCCAGCAGCCGCCCCGCACCCTGGGGGGCTGACACCCAGATCCCAGCCCCACAGAGATCCGCACTGGGCTCTGATCACCAGCGATGGACAAACGAGGGGGTTGTGTCAGCAAACGGGCTCCACGTAACTGTGCACCAGGGGAGCCGTGGGAACCCTCCCGGCTGGTGAGGATGAGGAGCGGCGAGGACGATGAGCGGTGACACCCTTCCCAGTCTGAGGTTTCTTCCCCCCTTTGCCTTGCAGGGAGCTGGGGCTGCGGTTTGCCGTGTCCGAGGTGCCCACGGTGGTGGTGCTGAAGCCCAACGGGGAGGTCATTGCTGCGAACGCCGTGGAGGAGATCGAGCGCGTGGGCCCCGCTTGCTTCCGCAACTGGCAGGAGGCCGCCGAGCTGGTGGACCGCAACTTTCTCCTGGCAGAGGATTTCGATGAGTGGAGCATGAGAAGCATCACCGACCCCTTCCGCCGCCTCAAGTACAAGCTGGACAAGAAGACGGAGGCGAAGAACAAGGAAAGGAAAGAGGAAGGTGAAGAGTCTCCTTAGGGGCTCGGGAGGCTGCGGCGGCGCAGACTGGGCCGGGGACGTCCCTCGCGTCGCCCTCCCTGACGTCTCCAGAGCAGCAACATCCATCTGCGCTGTAGAAGACACCAAAACACATTAGTTTTCCAAAAGGTGAATTGTTTTCAAGGCCAACGTGCTCTGCTCCCGTGCACGGCTGTGCACACCCGGGAAATCGTTAGCGTAACGAGGATATCCCGCCCCTGACTGAATTATCACTTTTTATCACCCTGGGACCCGGCGTAGTGAAACTCTCAGTGACAACTTTATCATTTAGTTACCAAAAACACACTCCAACATTGGAAACATTCCAACACTGAAGCTGTAACTCAGGTTCTAGGGTTATTATTTTTTAATTAAGTGTTGATGAGAGAAAGGTCAGCTGAATCTGGACTCTGCCTTGTGTCTGGCTGTAGTTAGGGGGACAGAAGGGCCTGGAGATTTGCCTGGTGGCCCAACCACGGGGGGAAATTTCGCAGAAGAACTTTAGTGGCATTGCTTGAGTCTGCAGCAGAGGCCGAGGAAAGGGACATTGTGGTTTTTTGGAGCCCAGGGCCACAGGCAGATTTTTTGGTTGCACAAGAAAACATGGGTGTTTTAATTATTCATTATTTAGTGAAAAAATAATCAATAGCTTCAGTGCTGAGCACGAGTTTGTTTGTTGCCTGTCACATTCTTGCGGTCAGTTTCTCTAATATTTGCAGAAGAAAAAGGTTCACTTCAGTTTCTGCTCACTTCCATCTATAGCCTTTGAATAAATGTTTTCAGAATCACAGAATGGTGAGGACTGGAAGCGACCTCCAGGGCCCATCCAGTCCAACACCCTGCTCTGTGTCCCATGAGCACAGTTTCAGCATTAAATCCCCACCGGCGCTCCCTGACGCAAGCGATCGCTTTCTCCCCAGCTCATCAAAAACTGACAAAATCAGGGATTGTGTTTATTTAAGAAACAAACCCTCAGAAGTTTAGATTTCGGGTTTGCTGAGCAGAAGCCAAGAAGGGGCTGCGATCCCCGAGAAGGCTCCGTCACACACCGGCGAGGGGAGCAGCGGGACGGTGGCTCAGGCAAGGGCCGCTGCTGGCCCAGCCCCGCTCATGGTGCTCGTCCTTTCCCCTCTCCTGTCCCCTCTTTTACCCTAACGGCCCTCTCCCCTCTCCCGTCCCCTCTTTTACCCTAACGGCCCTTTCCCCTCGCCGGCCGTTGCTCAGGGGTTTGTTCAGTAGGTTTAGAAGCACGGGTGTTGCTTAGGAAGCGGAGAGCGTTCTCCAGGTAGAAAAACTGGGGCTGCTGTGACAGCTGCGAGCACAGGAGGACCCAGAAACGGTCTTTTCTTTGCTATTTACCAAGACACATCTGAGTTATGCAAATCGTGTGATCACACAGATGTACGCCGCAGTTCCCTCACACGGAAGCGTGTCTGCAGGAAGCAGATCGGCCACAGCGGCCGCGCTCACCGACGGGCACTCCTGCCCGCTATCTCGGGCAGGTCGTCTCCACGGGCAGCTCTCATGGGCCTTTGGATCATTTCTTCACGTCGGATCTGACCAGGAGTTTGTGTCTGACTTGGTTCAGCTGTGATCCAGAGCTGGGTGATTTGGGATTCTGCTGCTCTCAGACCAGAACACTGAAGATTCGCCATGGGAGACCCAGAGCCAAGGGGTATGTGATGGCATTTGAAACAACCTTCTGTGCTGTTTGTAACGTAAGCTTTTGGGGCACGATGTGACATGACGCAGACGAGCCACCTAGGAAATGTGGGTGCTAGAAAACAGCTCTAAGTTCCTCTAACTGGGGTTTCCATGAAGGTCCTGACTGTTCAGTTCTCTAAGTCCTTCTCTGACAAAGTTATTTGGTGCATTTGTACTGGGCATTGACTGAGGGAAGAGGAAAGGACACAAAGCCCCTTTTCAGGGGGCAGGAGGTGCAGCGTTCTCTTAAGAGATTGGAAGTACCTAATGCTGGTGCTTGCACAGCGCCAGCTCAAGTCCCTCTGACAAAAATTTGCTCTAAGTCCTTGTTCTCAAAGGTGTCAACCTTAATTCTGAACATAATCAGTTTGAATGGCAGTAACACTCACCCATCGAGCATCTGAGAGGTCTCTGTACCGCC
Source organism: Nyctibius grandis (assembly GCF_013368605.1). NCBI lineage: Eukaryota > Metazoa > Chordata > Aves > Nyctibiiformes > Nyctibiidae > Nyctibius > Nyctibius grandis. The sequence goes on from NC_090692.1 coordinate 165,028, forward strand.
TGAGAGCACAAATCCCTCCTGCCAGAGCCCATCTGCAACAGGGGCCAGTCCCTGGCACTTCAGGGAGGTGGGGAAAAAAAAATCTCACTGTTTCTGTAATCAAGGAAACACAGGAAGCAGCGTTAGTCCTTTCCCTGCTGTCACATCAAATGCATCGTTATCCTTGTAAATAGAAACCCCTTTATTTCAGCTCGCCCTTCAGCAGCTGGATCCTGTCATGTCTTTGTCACGAACACTGAAAAGCCCTTAGCAGAGTTTCTGTAGCTCATGATCATACACGAGGGCAGCTAAAGGATGTCTCAGTGTCTTTCACGAACAGCACAAGCTGAGCCTGTGTGGAAGCTGTACTGTGAGACTGGTTTTGTGCCCACTCTCACCCTACAGAGCGCTTCTGTGTCCCCAGCAACACCCACACACCCCCTTGTCAGGGCTGACCCCAACACCTAACGCACTCACCACCCGCGTTGCGTGCAGAGGCACACACAGCCTGTTTCTGCTCGCTGTTCCCCTTTTTTTTTTCAATGAACTGATGTATTAAGTGGAAATTCCCCTTTCCCCCTCCCCGCCATGTCTCATTAATCCCCTCGTTAATACCTGCTGCTATTTAAGACGTCTGACCTTGCTGGTATTTCCTGTCAGTGGGTGATGGCACTGGTTGGTAGCGGTTCCCACCTCCTCAAAAATTAGCTGGTTTGTAAATCCAGCCTTTGCCAGGGCCTTTGCTCCACTGCAGGAGGAAGAGAAGATGAGAAATCAGTGACGGATGGGAGGTGGCCTTGGGTTTGCAAAACCGTTGTCAAGGAACTTGGAATAGTTTGTTCCAAAACTTATTCCTCAGACAGCGACGCTGATCCAGGCAGCCGGAGCAGCGTCCTCTGTCACAGTCCCTGAGGGATGTCTTGGTTAGAGAGGGAGGGTTTCACACAGGAGCAGCAGGTGACAATTTGAGAGTGTTCAGATTTATTTGGCCTAATTTGGTTCGACCCACGTTGTGGCTGAACAAGGAGCGGGTTTACACAGGCTGAGTCCTTTTAAGCAGAAAGGGGAGATTTGCCCCGGTGGAAAATTCAGACGTTGCGTTGCAAAGTGCCAGAGTGAGCGCAGAGAAGAGGAAGGTGCTGCTGGGAACAGGCTTGTGATAGCGAGGCTGGGCCACGGAGCCACACTGAGGTAGGGGTCTGGGCATTGACCTCATTTCATGGTAACTGCGGCCGAGAGGGAAGTGATGCTTCTGCTGAACGGCACAACAAGAGTTTCTCCTGGTAAAAACCTCCTCGAGGCTCTGCACGCCCGTGCTGTGGGAGCTTGCTCTCCCCACAACAGCAGCAAAGGGCAGAGAAGAGCGATGAGCTCCCCAGAAGGTGGATGATGGGGACGGGATGATGGTCTCCACCCAAGGACGGGCAGGACTCTGCACGACAGCCGGCCTGCCCCGGTGCGAGCGCTGGCCGTGCGGAGATGCTCTCCAAGTTCAAACTTGTGAGCGTGCAGCCAACTGCATCAGCTACAGCAAGGCTGGGGAAGGGGTTTATGGCCAATTTTTCCACCTTCCTACTTTTATAGTATTACATATAATATGAACTTTTTGAGGTGAAGCCAAAGACTTCTGAGAACCTGAGGTTCTTGCTTATCTTACAATAGCTTACCTCACAAGAGCTGCTTTCAAAAGCAGAGTGTTTCACTTTGCCCATCACCAGCGCTGCTCAAGTTGAGTCACTTCTTCCTGTTGTACAATCCTCTGCTGGTGGTAAACAAGAGAAATGGAAGATGTCAGAGCAACAAGAGCAGTTAGGATTCAAGTTAAATTAGCGTGCCTCGGACTTGTTACGTCTTGGATTATGAACAACTTGTGTCTCTTATAGAAAAACCATGAGGTGTTTGGTGAAGTGCCAAACCACCGAGTACAAAATGTTGATTTATTGTGGTCAAGCAGGAGAGGCGCTTGGTACAGTTTGCAGTTCTCTATTGGAATCACTGGTGCTTTTAAATCCCTTCCCCGGGTCCCCCGAGTGCAGCAGGCCGGTGTGAGCAGTTCCTTCAGCCCTCAGTGGTTTATGGTACAAACACAAGCGAGTCTTCACACGTTTTCAGTGTCTCGTTCCACTTTGGAGTAAAACGTTCAGAAAACTTGTGAAGAACAAGGCCAGCGTAACTCTTAATTATTTGCTCAGCAAAGGCAAGGGAGGTAGGAGCGTTCCCAGCTCATTTCTTGATGCAGAAGAGAACACAGCATCTGGCCCACGCTGCGAGTGGAAGCGTGGCTTCAGTGTCCCACCCAGCCCTCTTCACACTTATTTCTATTTTTAAGCTGATGAGAGGGTTAGAGGGGTTGGTGTTCACAGCTCTGGTGCTGTAACTATTGCCAGAGAGCGCTTCTGTTTGACACCAAACAAGGAGCTCTGCCCAACAAAACCCCTGATACTTCCCCGTCTTTCTCTCAATTGCATGTTCAGATACTTTCTCCACACTGTTTGGCATCTTTATATAGTTAAAAACCCCACATCTGTATGTACGTGCTCACAGTGTCCTTATTACCAGAGCAGCCTCTCCTGCACCAGGAGATGTCCAGGACCGTTCCGCTCCCCCCGTGGGTGCCCAATACCGGGGTCTGCCCCCGCGTGCTGGGAGCCACCGGCCTCTCCCAGTGCCTCTGCACGCCTGGGCTCAGCAGCGCTGCGGTGCTGTGTGTAGGCTCAGTGGCAGCCCAGCTCCCAGTCAAAACCCGACATCAAAAATCCGTGTTTTTCAGGGCTGAGACAAGGCCCAGGAGTAGCCATAACCCAATGAGACACAAGCTGACTTTTCTACCCAGCACCATTTGAGCGAGTACTTCCTCACTGTCAAAAACTCAACTATCAGTGAAGCAACTCTAGATTTAGGTCAACCACATCCTGTTTCCTGGAATGTCAAAAGGACAAAAGACTGAACTTTTCTTTTGTTTTTACCAATTGTGCACAGTTTCATATTTTAAAATGTTTTTCCCTTTTTTTTTTTTTGTTTTTGCAGCGGCAGCAGCTTTCAGCCTGAGTCAATTTTAGTTTCAGCCTTCAGTGGCACACACATGACTGAGTGGGAAGGGAGGTTAAAAGCATCCCTCACCCCGTGTAAAACTCGCTCACCTCCACGCTGCTACACCTGCAGCCGCGGGCAGAGCGTGCTCAGACCTCACGGAGCCGTGGCAGGAGCGCGCTGCCCCTCGAGGGGGGATGAGCCCATTTTCTATTTGCATGCCCGAGAATTTGTACCCGCTGGGGGCTGAATGAGATGCAGAATTTCATAATGCAGATTATCCCCATAAATAAGCACGGATGATGTTGAGAAACGGTCCCTGCACATCAGACATTGCGACACACGCACACGTGATGCGCGAGCGCGTTGCAGGCACCGAACGAAGGACAGTGCCACGACTCTCCAGGGAGACCTTCTAGCACCTTCCAGCACCTGAAGGGGCTACAGGAAAGCTGGAGAGGGACTTTTGACAAGGGCATGGAGTGACAGGACGAGGGGGAATGGTTTTAAACTGCAAGAGGGGAGATTGAGATGAGATCTGAGGAAGAAATTCTTTGCTGTGAGGGTGGTGAGAGCCTGGCCCAGGTTGGCCAGAGAAGCTGTGGCTGCCCCCTCCCTGGCAGGGTTCAAGGGCAGGTTGGATGGGGCTGGGAGCAACCTGGTCTGGTGGAAGGTGTCCCTGCCCGTGGCAGGGGGGTGGAACGAGATGATCTTTAAGGTCCCTTCCAACCCAAACCCTTCTGTGATTCTATGACTTCAGCTCAGAGTGGCTACAATAAAGGTTTCCGTGTGTTTTTGCATCTGATCTCGGGTCTGATTGCAAGCCCTAAGATCTCCCCTGGACATCCGCACAGTCATTTTCTGGGGGTTCTGCCCAAGGAACCTCAATGAATTTACCATTCCCAAAGTTTTCTTTTGAATCCCATCTCCCCCTCGGCCTCACCTCGCTGTGCTTTGCCAGGCCATCACAGTTTGTCGCGTCCCTGTGAATCTGCGGAGGACAGCAGGGCTCAGCCGCGCTCCCCTGCGCCTCTAGAAACCGTCCTGTCGACCTCAGGGCTATTTGGGTCAGGCATCTCGGTGAAATGATTTCTCCTCCAACTCCAGGTCTCGACAATCAAGAGAGAACACCTGAGAACAGGAAGCGGTACAGTGAGATATTCCGGAGCCTGGATGCCATCGAAATGTCCATTGGAAATGTGTATGTGGAGAAATGGGGCTGAACGAGTTCTCTGGGTCTTTGGAACCTCAATTTCTTTAACTGCTTTTTTTTTCTCATTCTACAGGACGGTTGATATGTTCCTGGGGGATGCTGACAGCACTGACGACAGAGACCTGCCCGCAGAAAGAGAGGCCGTTGTGGTAGGCAAAGAACGAGATCCATTTATTAAAGAAATTATCGATGTCCACGGCCAAAGCACATGATTCTGTGTTATTAAATTCTACGTTATTAGAATGGGGGTTTGGGTGATCATCTGAAAAAAAAAACAGTTACAGTCTTACTTGAATAGGCAAAAAAGAACTGTACAGCACTTGGTTCTAACAGTGCTGGAGGAGGCAACAGAGCAGATAACATTTAGTAGAAACATTCAGGCTTTTACTGTTTGGATTTATATTTTTCTGAAAAACAAGATGTGGAAATTGCTGGTTTAAGTTCTGCGTGCTAGGAAAAAGGTCAGACAAGACAGCAAACCCAAAGCACCTTTGAGAGTCACACATCAAAAACCTCTAAGGTTTTGGCCCTAAGAAACACAAGACCTTCAAAACAGAACGTCATGTTTTTCCGCTTGCTTTGGGTTCACCATTTTCCTCTTTTTTTCCTTCCCCCCACAGCTGAATGAAAGTTTCTGCAAGAACAAAACCAGTTCAGAGAGGCAAGTGCAGGCAGACATAACAGGTAACATCGCTAATTAAAAATTACAGAGGTGAGATGAGAACACACTTAGTTAATCACCTGGCAGCGGTCCTGGCAGCCTCCTGATGACACGATGAAAAAGGCCGATGTTTCTGCTGGCATCAGTCTCGGGCTTCCTCCAGCACGCAGCTTCCTGTTTATCAATTAACATCTCGTTAAGGAGCTTCTCACGAGGTCTTGGCTTCTAAATACTGAGACAGCAATTCCCACAGGTCTGCTGGTTTTAAGCCCAGTAAAGATCTACCCAGGGAGACTTGGGATGCTCTGAAGCACTTTGCTACCCGCTGGGAGGGTTCTCACCAGCTCTGTGCTTGTCACTGGCATCATAAAATGCAACATAACATTATAACCAGTGTGGTTTCATGGGTGGGACAGCGTGGGGTTGCCATGGAGTAGATCATAATGACATTGTGCAGTGAAAACCCTTTTTTATGGCTGTTTTCTGAGTATTTCACAGCACCAACTGTTGAGACTCAGCTCTGCCACTCCTGGGGGAGCCTCTGCCCATCAGCCGGAGCCGTTCTGAACCTGGATTCGTTCTGTTGCAGTTCAGGAGGCGGATGAAATGCTGATAAAGTGTGAAGGTGGCATTGACGCAGCCCTCGAGTATGCCAAAACGTGGTGTAAATACGTCAAAGAGCTGCTCAGCTGGATTGAAAAACGGCTGAGCTACGGTGAGTCCGTGCACAGACCAGCTGGGACCCCGTACGCTTTTTGATGCTTTTTCTTTTAAAAATCATAGCCAAGAACACACAGTCGCAAGCAAAAGTAGAGCAGTGAGAAACTGGCCAAACATCAACCCTTTTAGTTGCTTTTGCCTGAAGATACAGACCTGGGGTCAGAATTTCTGCTTCCCTGAATGACCCTAATGGGCTGGAACAACCTCTGGCTTTGACAAACCCCCCTCTGCGCCCGGGAAGCCGCTGTCTAACCCGCTCTGCCCTTTTACAGAGACAGAGTTTGCCAAAGGGCTGGTGAAGATAGCGGAGTCGGGACGAAATGCCATCTTCCAGCAGGTACGGGGCCTGGCCAGGTTCCTGCTTCGCTGCTCGGGGTTCCCTGCGGGGAGGAGCAAACGCGAGGCTGTCCACACGCGAGCTGCCTGTAGAGCCCAGCTGAAATCCTACAAACATCCCTCCAAAAACCTTCCTAAAACTCTCAGTATTGGACCAGTGCCTTTTTTTTCTTCTATTGGCTTATGACAGAATGATTGTTTGGAAAAATAGATGGAAGGATGAACTGGCAAGGAGCTGGTACAATCCTGCTGTGCTCTCTGAAATCCCCCCCACCTCGTTTAACCCCTCTCGCCTTCCCATAACAGCCCTTGGTCACAGCCACCAGCAGCTCTTTTGTTCAGGGATTATCCATCACTTCACATCTGCTTTCTCGGTTTCTGCAGTACAACATGCCTCTCCGGGTGCTCTACACGATGGTCCTGGAACACGACATAAAGGTTGGGAATTCGGCTAGTGAGACTGCAGGGTTGCTCCACCAGAAGGAATTCTACCAGGTACCGTATTTCTGCTGGACAACCTTGCTGAAAGGTTACACGGGAGCACCAGAGACCTGATGAAGTGGTTTATACTGGTCTGGGGGGGCGGAGGGGAAGAGAGAGGGGAACACACACCAAATTTAAGGGAGAAAGAGGCGTCCCACAAGGCTTGTTTTCTAGTGTCTGTCTTTTTTCCTGCCTCATGAGCAACTGTTGCTGTCCTGTCATTCCTCCGCAGCCTCTGTCAGCCAAGAAGAATGAAATTGAGAAATGGAGGAAAGAATTCAAAGATCAGTGGACAAAGGAGCAAAAGAGAATGGTAAGAGGCCGACAGACGGGCCTGACCTTTGAGCCATGACTGGCATAAAACACCGAAAACGAATGTTTATGACTGTCACGTACCGCGCCTCCTGCTATCGAATGGAAGGGCGTTTTTAAAGAGCGGCATTCCTGCGACAGCCGGGTCTCTCCTCAGCTGTAGAGGAAACCCAGGGGCTCCCTTGGAGCTCCTGACCTTTGGGAGGGGAGGGAGGGAGAGCACCGATGCCCATTTGCATTCTAATATCCATCTGAACCAGGAGACGGGCACTTTCCTTCCAGCAGAGTTACTGTTGTGACTTGTTCCTCCCGCTGCCTCAACCTCTCACCCTCAACCCTCAACCTCTCAACCTCAACCCTCCCTAAACCTCTTCCTTTGCCTCTCCAAGAACGAATCCTTGTCGTCGCTGCGCAAGTCCCGCCTGCAATACGTGCAGCGCTGCGAGGAGCTGGAGAAAGCAAAGCTCCTGAGCGCCAAGGCGGAGGACGAGTACCAGAGCGCGGCCGTCGCCAGCCCCGGCAGCGCCAACAAGCAGCTGGAGAAGCGGCGCCGTTCCTGCGAGGAGGCACAAGCCAAGGTGAGGGGCTCAGACCAGGCTGCTGTATTCGCGGCCGTGCTCCGCGTTACGGCATCTTCCCACCCATCCTGGCGACTTTCTCCTCTTCTGCTCCGTTCTGGTCGTGCCCAGGTTCAGGAAACAGAAGCTTTGTACAAGATGTGCATCGGCGATGCCAACTTTCGGCGACAAGAACTGGAGAAAGTGCGAGCCCGGATCGTCTCCCACATCCGCAAGCTCATTTACCAAGGGGACGAGGTGCTGACGTGGGTACGAGGGGTCTTATATTTTCTCCTCTAATCCTCGTTTCAGGGAAACTGCTGTTTGGGGTAAGACCTCGAGGCTCTTCACCACCTCGCTGTTGAACCACCCCATAACTGACCATTCTCTAGCAGTTGAAATGAGGGGAATGCTCTGGACGTTGCTTTGCTACCAGCAGTTCTCAGATGTATAAAAGCATCTTTTCAATTGCTACTGATTTGAGGACAGAGATATTAACAGGAAAAGTCTAGGGGAAGGATTCCTAGAACAAGAAACAGTGAAAGAATAATTTTTATCCAACCTGTTAAGTAGAACTATCAATAAGTAGAAGTGCAGGTAACTGAGTTTGAGTAGTGAAAAACTGAGGATTGGAGAATGACCATGAGATCTAGGGGAGGAAAAAGCCCTTGGGCTCTGACTAACAATGATTGTTTTCCTTTTCCTTCCCCTGTAAGGTCACTCTAAGGATGTTTAAGCAGCGGCAGACTCAGTCAGAACACATTCCAGTGGGATACCAGTACCTGTCTGAGATCTGCAAGCCGTACAAAGCAGGCGAGAAATACCTGGAGTTCATCCAGGCTCTGCAAAAGAAAGACATTCACGTGGAAGTGTTCGAGTTCGAGCCTTTCGCGCCCGGAGGGCAGAGGTAAAAAAAGAAAAAAAATGGAAAACTGACATCCTAGCTGAAAGGTCAGAAACATACAGCGCAGAGAGCACAAAAATGTTTAAAACACATTTATAAAGTCACTAGAAGGCACCTCTGTGATGTAATATTGTCCATTATTCTTCACTGCTGGAAAATTGTTTGCAACCCCTCCTCAGGTCCCCTCCCAGCAGCAGAAAGAAGATGGCGTTGCATTACAGCGGACCCTCTTCCGCAGCAAAGGACGCGAGCACGCCAGAAGAGACATCCAGAAAGCAGTTCTCCACAAATGGTGAACAAAGTAGGTGAAATTTAATAAATGACTCAATTTTCTCTTGAGTGACTGTAGTTTAATTTAGATCAGTAGCCAAAGAGGTGGGAGAGGTTCCCAAATTCCTAGGGCAGTGCTTAAGGCTTTGCTCAGACCAGGAGAAAAAGTATGTATGGATTTTCTTGGGAGCTTGGTTTGGACTCAAGCCCGTGTTGAAGCACCCCAAGAGCGCTCGGGATGGTCTGTCACCACATCCGCCTTCCACAGGTGCGAACAAGTCCCTCTGCAGCGACACGGAAAGCCTTGGTGGGAGCTGTGAATCCCGGTCCCTGGACTCTCCCAATTCTAGCCCGGGTGAGAGCCGCAGAAATTCTTGCCTAATATTGCCCAAAAACCTAAAATGGGAATAAAGTCTACCCTGACCCACTTTGTGCATCGTGAGGATGAGAAGAGCTCTTTGTATTTTCTCTCTTCTCAAGGAAACTCTAACAGGAAATTGTTGAAAGTCCCATCCACCGGCACCATGTCCTCCTCAGACGATTTTGAAGAGAGAGATTCCTTGCAAACCTTTGAGAACGGTGAGCACACACGTATCTGACTCACCAGGTGGAAACCGTGCTTACGTATCCGTTCCCTTTCATGCCTTAACGCTGTTTCTGCAGAAAACGGTGCAGCCCAGCAGCAGTTTAAGAACATCCTCCTCTCCAGCGCAGCGCAGACCCACCGGCTCCGGAAGCTGCGAGGACCATCCAAGTGCAGGGAGTGTGACACCTTCATGGTCAGCGGCTTCGAGTGCGAGGAGGTGAGGGCTAGAAGATGTCATTGCAGACGCCTTGCGGGGGAGCCTGGGGTGACCATCGTCTCGCTGAAGGTCTGCAGGAATGAGGGGCCCCTCTCCAAAGTTCTGTGCTTTTTCTTCCTCTGCATTATCCAGCTCTTAGGGTTGGTGGGACCTTGGTGGTTGAGGGAACAGGAGAAGTCCTCTAAGTTCAGCCACTGCTGCAGTGCTGGACCTCAACCAGACCATAACTCGGGGTGGTTCTGTGGTTTCAGTGCTTCCTGGCCTGCCACAAGAAGTGTCTCGAGAACCTGCTCATCACCTGTGGCCACAAGAAGCTGCCCAACCGAGTCCCTCTTTTTGGCATTGACTTCACCCAAGTTCCTCGAGATTTCCCAGAGGAAGTTCCCTTCATAGTGGTGAAATGCACCTCGGAAATTGAGGCTCGTGCCCTCGGGGTGCAGGTGAGCAGTCAGTTGTTGTTGCTTTGGTCTTCTCCACTCCGTATCCAAACCTCCTGACCTCTCCCCTCTTAACCGTGCAGGGCATCTATCGGATAAGTGGCTCCAAAGCCCGCGTGGAAAAGCTGTGCCAGGCCTTCGAGAACGGACGGAGCCGGGTGGAGCTCTCTGAACACTCCCCCCACGACATCACCGGGGTCCTGAAGCATTTCCTGAAGGAAGTGGGTACCAAACCTCTGCTGGAGGGCAGGTCTCAGCCAACCACATTCCTCAGTGCCAGGCCGGTAACACGCTGTTTTCCTCCCCTTTGGCTGCAGCTTTCGGCGCCGGTGCTGCTGTCCCAGCTCTATCACGACCTCATTGCGCTCGCCAAAGATCTGCAAAAACCTGGGGAAGACAAGCCGGAGTGCGCGGGCTTCCCTTCCGACCCCATCCAGAGCATGAGGGACTTGCTGAGCAAATTGCCTGGAAGCAACTACAACACTCTGCGGCACCTCATCGCCCACCTGTACAGGTGAGGAGCGTGCTGGTGGTCACGCTGGTGAGGGTCAGGTCCGACCGCAGGAGATCCCCGCTGAGACCTTGCTGCCAGAGGAGCAGCTGGCACAGCAAACGTGTACAAGAACATCTGGGCTTCCTTGACCTGGGAGAGCCAAGCAGGCAGTTGAGGAGGGTAAAAAATCCATTCATGGAAAGGACCATCTTGCAGCAATTAGGAGAAAGCCTTAATGACCAAGAAGGACCAGAAGGTCCTTAGTGGTAACGCTTCATAAAGTGCAGGGCAAGGGGTCAAGGAATAACATGAATCAAGCCCTCTTACACCCAGCTCTGAACGCGGGTCGCAAGAAACAGCCACTGTCATTAGGGCTGCACCATCCAGGCAACTCCTGAGACTTTTCTCCAGAGCTTCCCTGCACAGACCAGAGCTCTGTTCCCCATAAAAGATGGTGTTTCTCACTCTACTAAAAAAACGGGGGTTTTGGTGCATTCCATCTGTGTACCCAAGTGCATTCGGGTTGAGAGCTGGGAAGCCCCTAACAGTCCTGTTTCCCTTCCCCAGGGTGGCAGAGAACTACGAAGAGAACAAGATGTCCCCAAACAACCTGGGCATAGTGTTTGGGCCAACTCTGATCCGGCCAGGCTCGGGGAGCGACGTCTCCATGGCGTGCCTTGTTGACTCTGGGTATCAAGCCCAGATTGTGGAGTTTCTCATCCAGAACTACGAAAGAGTGTTTGGGATGGATGACCTGCCTTCCTCGGTATCCCCTGCGTGTGAAAATCCTCTGCAAGGAGCATCGACAGAAAAGGATGCAGGACCACAGAGCCCGAACACGATACAGAACCTAACTCTAGAGGTAGAGCTCCCAGACGCTGAGCTGGGCTTACTCACCCTGCTGTAGAGACAGGAAGGTGGACTAGCAATTAAAGAGAACCTTTTTCACAGATACCAAAGCCGTTTGCTATCAGAGGGTTACTCTGCAAGGAAGGAGCAGAGAGCCTGCTTACGTGTGGAGTGGGAGAAACAGGAAAAAATTATAAGCTACAGATCACTCAGCAGCTTCTCAGACCACTCGGGATGGTGGTTTTGCTCCGTGTTTTAGATCCCAGTAATCCTGAAAAATCGTGGGGTTCTCCATACCAAACTGCTGGGACGCTGCTATTTCTCTCTGTGAACAGCTCTACAATGACAGAAGCAGCCACGTGCATTCACGACCCAGCAGACTCCCCGTGCAGCCCTACAGGGCTCTGCTGCGTCCCTGAGCAGCGGCCACGGACCCTGTTTTTTCCACCCCCTGCTACTGAGCGTTCTGCCTTCTGCCCAAGCTTCACAGCTCTTTCCTCACAATATTTCACAGCACTTTAAAAACACAAACGGGCACAGCATCCCCGAGCTGGGACGTGGTGGGGTTTTTCCTTTTGGATGAGCAAGAAAGAGGAAAAGACTTTCCTAAAGTTAAGCCAGAGGGAGCGAGAGCCGGGTTCGGGGATTCTCTGCCTCCTGCTTTTGGGTCACAAGTGCAAGACTGTGTGTCTGCAAAGACCACATCCCTGTCTGACACGCAGTAACACTGCTTTCTCTACAGGTCCAGTTCACTGAGGAAGCAGAAATTAGAATAACTGTGATTACAGTTGAAATAAAATCACCAGGGTAGACACAATTCACTTCTTGTGTGCAGAAATCCTACAGGATTAATAAACCTTCACAGCAAGCACTTTGAGATACACACAACTACTGCCTTCGACTATTTTCAAAGCCCTTTTTAGCTGCTTCTGCAGCATGACTGAATTCTGCAAACCTTTAACAAGGGGAGCTGCTGCTAAGGGCACTCTTGTTTTGCCATTAATAAACCCGACCTCTGCAGCCCCTGCCCAGGTGACCTGACCTCGTGCAAACTCACACTGGGTCCATACCAAGTACGACCCCCCGGCACTCCCGTGTCCTTCACTCATCCTCCCATTCGCATTTGATGATAATTAGTGCTCCAGTTAACGGCTTGGCTCCTGGCGTTTCCCCTTTTTGTCCTGAAATGGGCTACTTCAGTGTCCCATGGGAGCCTGTCTCAGCCCACTGCTGCTCCACAGAAAGTGGCTGCTTGCCAGGGTGGGTTTTGTGGCAGTTGTGGCACGGACGCTCGAGCTGGCAGGTCTTGAACCATAATTTTCTCTCATGGCCCTGCCCCGTGACCTCCTGCAAGCTCCCTCCCTATTCCCCCACGTGTTAGACAACCTAAGAGAAATCAAGGCATGTTCAGCTCAGGTAGTTGCCTCCTCTAACAGCATTTGGGGTGAGGTGGGATGCGACAGTATCTTCACATCAAACAAGAGGCCTGTAGAAACACTCACGGCTTTTTCCAACAGAATTTCTCCTCCAAGCGTGGTTTAAACGTGGACTGTGTCCCTGACAACTCGTCTTCCAGGGAAGCCCCCACTGAGCTGACTGCGGAGGGAGCCCACAGCCCGTTGAGCGTGGATGCCCCAGGTAAATGCAGTGGTGATCACGGTGCTGTTAGAGGTTGTAGCAGCTCGCCTGGAGTCACAGCACATTTTCTGCTGTTCTCTGGAAGGGCTTTTCCCTGCTGCTGCCTCAGCTCTCGAGCCCACAGTCACCTGGAGCATTCCTGGCTCCAACATATCAAGGACAGCTTTAAGAGTATAAACCTGATTCATATCTTATACTGCTCTCAAACACATCCCTTGCGATTGCTCCTGATCAGTGGAGCTGTTAGAGGGAGGCGGTTTAGCCCGTTAATGCAGGAGGGATTTCGGTGTCCTTTCTAACAAGAACAGAAGTCACTAGCCAAAATCATTTGCTGTCGTAACCTTGTCTCACTGCTCTGAGATAACGGTCTCATTTTTTGTACAGAGATGAACACAAGTGTTGGCTCCGAGCTGGAGGACCTGGAGGACTCTGTGCAGGAGAAGACAGACAGTGATTCAGACATGGTCCCCGGGACCCAGCCCCGGTGCCATTTCAGCCGACAGCCTGTAAAATACATCCGAACGCAGGCAAAGACGAAACCAGTCATTCCCCACTCTTCCAGTCTGCCCTTGAGGACCACCACATCAGCCAACGTGGCAACGGAGTCTGGTGCAGAAGGCAACCCTACCGACAGCAGCTCCACGACGAAGGATGTGCCGGAGGAGAGCACCAGGAGCAGCTCGACCGACACAAGCACACCCAGGCACTGCTCAGGAGGGAGGCAGCAGCTCAAACATTTTGAGATCACGCAGGAAACCGCCAGGATTGTCTCAAAGTTTAAGGTCAATGACACTTCTGCGTGCCCTGAGCCTTCTCTGGAGAGCGCGGGATGGACTGAGAACGCAGAGGACCTCAACCCAGGGACATACCTATAGAAACCCCCCCCCAGGGGAATCGATAAGGAAAGGGAGGGCTGAAATCCCAGCCTGCTGCCCAAAGGAATAGCAAGGGGGTGAGAATAACATCCTCTTTGTATTTACCTGCAGGCTGGAGAAAAGGCACCTGCTGTGAGCTGCCTGGGGGGCTTGGGGCTAACCCAGGATTTGCTTTTTATTTATTAACAAACCCACACGAGTGATGGGAAGCAAGCACAACGGCTCGCTCTGGAACGTGCCCTGTTTAACGTGAAGGACTGTGAGAAGGAGCGGAAACAGAGATTGCCTGGCTAGAAAGATGCAGCCAGGAAGGAGGCAACTGAAACGTAGGACATTGGACAGAAAACGTTCCCAAATGGTCATTTTCTGGCAGCTGCAACAAGCACTGATTTTTGCCATTTTTATTTCACAGCATTTTTGAGTGTGACTCACTTTTTGAGCGTAACAGAAGAGGGTACACGGGCAAAGCTCCCGGACTCTGGATCCTTCTGCTTCCGTTGCTGGAGCTTCAACTTGCTGGTCAGCACAAAGCCATTCTGCAAAGGGAAAAGACACTGTTGTGCTGAGCCAGACCCCATCGCCCCAAAACATCAATTCCATTTCCCTCGAAGCACATGGAGCTTCCAAGCGAAGCCGCTGCTGTCGTGAAGGTGGCAAAGCCCTGAACCCCCAGCAGAGAAGAGGATTTTCTTGAGTTAAGGTTGCTCCAGCTTGCTGGGTCTCCAACTCACCTGCATTGGGGTTACCCCAATGCTCTTTTCTGCCTCCCTGCAGCAGATTTTCTGTCCACCGAATTTTAACACGAGGACAGGGAGAACTCTGTCCTACAGTGCCATCTCGTGACGCGTGCGTGGGGAGGACAGGCTTCCCGCACCGCTCCTCCCGGGGATCGCTCTGCATCACAGGGTGGGCAGCGTGACGGGTTTCCTTGGTGGCGGGTTGTGTGTACAGCACGAAATTCAGACAACAGAGTAAAAACTGCTGCACGAGGGCAGATTTCAGTGCTTCCCACCCACTGCAAAGACACTAGGAGGTGTACAAAGAGCTAAATACTAAAGGAAAATGTTACGCTTTCCCCACACAGCTCAAGAGGTTAAACAATCTATTTTATAAGTTTATTTTTTCCATCAAAAGACTGTTAAGAAACAAGACCAAAACATAAAAGTTGTAAAAGAAATGCTAAGGATCCATTCTTAGTACTCGTACAGTTCGGGCTAAAGAGAGTTTGCATCTCTGGAGCAATGTATATTTGTTAATATCGTGCTTTGAATTCTTGAATACTAAATTATCTCTTACTTCTGTAATAAATTACTGAGTGTTTTATGATAAGCTTACCCTGTATTTGTTAACTGTCACTAGGGAAGCCTTACGTAAACACTTACTGGGCTATTATTAACAGTGCCAAGCGCACCAAGGTCTCTACAAGACAAAGGTAACGCTTGCCCGCAAGAATTTATAGTTTGAGGAACCAGCAGAGCCAGAATAATATCCTTGGCAAAACCCCGAGTTTCCTTCTCCTGCTGGACACTTAAATAGTTAAATAGGAGATTACGCAGGAGAGGTGTTAGGGGCTTGTACAGTACAACTCCTGCCACCCCCCTCTGCCCTCCGCTTTCCCTTCCAGCGGCCCAACACACACACCAACACTAACAGAAAGCCCAGGCTCTTACCTCGTCACTCCTCACTCCTCGCTGCTCTCCGCAGCGCTGGTGGTTTGTTGAGGGCAGGAGCTGCCAAAGCAGCGCTTCCAGCCAGGGCTGCACAGCTGCCAGCTCTCGCTCGCACGGGGAGAGCTTGGAAGGGGCCAAAACATCTCTCCTCCCGCTTGGGATGGGGATTCTCTGTCAGGCAGCCACAGCTAACAGGGTTTGGGGTGGAAAGAGAAATGCTGAATTTAAAAAGAAACTTGGCAGGGAAAGAAACATCATTTCCTCAGTTCCTCCCACCTCCCCGAGGCTGCATCTTCCCTTCAAAGGAACAGCCTGCGCTGGATTAGGGACAGCAAGGGGCAGGCACCAGCACTGACAAGGAACAAGCACGTTTCCCCATTCAAAGCAGGGAAGCTCTTGAAAATATCCTATTTTCACAGCAGCACCTTACACAGGTGGCTGTCTGACCCACCAGCTCAGAGCTGCACCCCAGAGAACAGCAGCCTTGGCTGGGGAATTGAGCTACAAAGCCAGAGCAACCTGCCAAGAAACCTTTATCAGCCAAACAACCAATAAACCAATTTCTTAGTTCAAGCTTTCTTTTTTCTTTTTTAAATCAGCCAATGAGCACAACGCAGCCAGCTCACCTCCACCAGTCAACTGATTCTGGGCTTCAGTCACTCCTCATGTCATTAATTAACAGCCCCAGTCTGCACAAACGAGGATCTCAGTGCGCTGGGCTCGCAGTTGAATTAGGGAAATTCAAGCACCCGCTAATCTTAAGCGGGGACTAAGACATTCCTTTTTCTGGGAGAAGCCAAAGTTTGACATTTGCTAATTACCAAGTGTTTAATTGTGACCAGGCTAGTGACAAATTCTGCCCCAAACTTCCTGCTAGGGAGCTCTTTAGTTTACCTTCATCCTTCTAAAAAATCAAAGCAAACAGACCTGCAGGTATCAGGAGTCTCCAGGGGAAAATTTTCCAGGCTTTTCCAGCAGAGACTGCTGAGGGGTCGCCTTCAGCCCCTCCCAGTTCTAACAACGCAGGGCCAAGCAGGGCAAAAGGCATTACTTTTTTTTTTTTTTTAAGGGGTTCCAGACTTTGGTCCATTTCTCAATCCCACTGTTCCCTTTTTGCTTTTTTCCTCCCCATTTCAGCTTTTGTCCTGTGCTGTTGTTCATTATTATCTAATTGGAGAAGCTAAATGGAGATTAAAACACACCTGTCAGCTCTTAAAAGTATCCCCAGGAGAGTCTTTGCTAAAAAAAAGCAAGTTCAGGCCATTTATCAGGTGGAAACACCCTTCATTCACAGGTGCTTCCTTTTGAACCCTTAGCACTTCACACTCACCTCTGAACGAGGATCCCAAGAACACAAAGCCAGGGGTGAGGGGCTTGCTGGGAGCCTGAGGTGTTGATGGGGGAACATGGGGGTTCAGGGGGTTTGTTACTGCTCTCCCTGGAGCAGGCTTTTTCCAGGGGCTTTTATGCCCTGCAGAATCCCTTCTCTGAAGGTAAGAGATATTTGATTAGCAGGCTGTGCCTCTCAAAATGTGAGAGAGCCTTCGTTATTTCCTAAAACCAATCAGAATATCAGGTAGTGTTGCAAGGGGCTGGTTTATAGATGGGGGCCCCTTTGTAGGTCACCTGCTCCCTGCTTTGTGAGGGGTCCCTGGGATGGATGTGCTCCCAGCAAGCCAGTCCTGGGGGTCCCTGACTCAAGGGGCCAGTGTAAGGAACTATTTATAAAATGGCAACCCCTGTCTTCCTGTGGCTAGCTTGGGCACAGCTTGGGCTTGTGTATTGGGGAGGAGGTTTCATCCCTTAGGAGTGAGCAGTGTTAATGTTGCCCTTGTGCAGGGCGCTTCCTTGCTCAGTTACCCCTAAAGATCACCACGGGCCGTTCCGTTCTGCCCCCCTGTTCTAGCCCTTACCAGTAGGTACCCAATTTACTTCTATTCCTCCTCCTGAGCTGTTCTGTTGTCTTGCACCACAGTGGGTGGTTTAGCAGCAGGAGTGGCTGCATGAGTGGTTGTTTAATGGCAAATGAAATGATTCCTATCTCTGCCCTGGGCGTTAACACATGTGGGATACTGCAGTGTGTAAAATAAGTCGGTATTATTGCATTCGTGTTTTGTTTTACTTTGAAAGATGTCTTCCAACAGCCAGTCAGCAGAGTGCTGGGCAGATGAGGCAGTGAAAAGTGAGCTCCTCTGCGTGTCTTGCTGGGAGTTCACGCTGCTGCAGACAAACAGCTTTTGTTTTCTTCTCTATCTCCCCCCGCCTCAGGATATTCTGTAATATTCTTGGTTGTGTGAATGTGCACAGTGATGGTACTTACAATGTATGGGACAGCAAGTAAACCAGGCACGTGAATTTCTGATGAGCCAGAGCTCCTACAGCTGAAACTCAGAGGACACTTTTCTTGGGGGCTTTTTGCTAAAGATGCTGAGTTAGGATGTGCTTCCCCCCTTTCATGTGTACGCAGCGCAGGCGTGCTCGTAGGTGTCGTACGCCTCGGGGCGTTCAAGAAAAGCCTGTGCAAAGGGAACCCTGGAATGAACTAAATCACAATGCATGTCTGCCCATCCAGGCCCACAGCTTGTGGCTGGAACACTTTCGGGGCACTGGCCGCTCTCCTCTATCATTTATTTTAAAAAAAGATGCACAGAGCTGTAATTGAAGCTTTGCTTCGACAGCGAGTTTTGGATACTTGGCACCCAGGGCCCTGGAGATGGTCAGTTTTGTAGGTATCTTATAAACAGGTTTCAAGGGGGTTGTGTTTTTCAGTATAAATCTGTTTAATAAATGGAACTTGTAGCCTTCCTATGCCCTGTACAACAGTGACTTAGTTAAGGGAGTATTTTTTTCTTAGAAGGAGCAAGAGCTTTCTTGTTGCTTTGCAACAGAGGAAGGCAGGGAAGGAAGCATCTGAGGTAATTGTTTTTTCCACTAGAAACGTGCCTAAAAGCTCAAAGCTTTAGCCAGTTAGTAAAGCATCACCAAAAATGATCAGAAGTTCAGGAATTAAGCAAACAAAAGCAGAAAAGACAGTTTCATCTGTAATGGAAACCTTAGAAGTTATGGACCTGTGGCCTGAATCTATTGAAATAATTCCAGTTACCCCATGGTTAGTGATACACAAAGGGCACAGAGAATCCAGGCTCTGGTGGTGAAGGGAATGAAAACCAAATGGCTTTGGCTGCTGAGCAGGCAGCTGGCTCTGCCTAGGAACGACCTGGTGCCCAGGCCAGGGCTGCAGGACCAAGGCAGGACTGGAAAGGTTTGCTGGCTATCGCCTGGACGTGTTCAAGGGGTTTGGTGGGGGGGTCTGTAAAGGGTTGTGCTGAACACACCTTTTGCGTGGTTAAAGTGGGGGGGTTGTAACTTTTTTTTCCCCGTGACCTCGCTCTTGTGGGAGCTGATTCTTGAGAACAAATGCAAGACTTGCTAACGTGATTCGGTCCATTGGTGAAGCAGTTGTGGGCATCACGAAACATCCCTGGAGGGAGCTGGAATCCCCACCGCCCTGGGGACAAAGCCAAGTTGCTGAGAATTGTGCTTGACCCAGAAGTCGCAGTTCTTTGGAGGGACAGACATTCCCTTTCCTCGCTCGGGGAGAGGAGCCGTGTGTCAGCCCCTGACGCTCTCGTTCAAGATAAAGCTGCAGTTGTGCTGCATCTGCTTATTCTGTAGCTGGAGGCTTTTCTGGATTGGTTTTGTTATTTATTCTTTCTAGACTTAAGCAGAAAGGCATGTTAAATGCTCTTTACGACTCTCCAGCCATAAGCTGCAGGCGTATGACATTAAACCAAACGGAGACACGGGGGAAGTGGGTTTTTAGGAATAATCCCTATGAAAGCAAAGGCTGAGGCACGCGGAGCTCGAGTGCCTGCAAAGTTCCCTGACTCTCCAGCAAGTGCCAGCTGAAGAGGGAGCCTTCACCTCGCTGGGTGCCAGCCAGGATCAGAGGAGCTCGGAGCAAGGCAGCGTGCAGCCTCCTTGCAGAGGGAGCCGAGCCGAGGCCGCCCGCCCGCGGTGCGCAGGAAGGGAATTTCCGCCCAGTTCTGTTTTTATTGACAATAGTGCGAAGCGCCAGATGAAATTATCTTTGGGTGAGGAGGAGGCCGAGTCCCGCTTCACAAACACAGCAGCCCCACTTGATTTTAACCTCGCGTGGCTTCTAGTGATGTGACATCACTCGGGGGGCCAAGCTCTTCTCTCTCTGAACTGCTGCTTTTTGCCTTCAGCGCTGCTTGTCTCTGTGTAGGATAATCTCCTCCTTCCTGTGTGAATTAGGAGGAGCAGCAGCAGAGGGGCCCCTGGACCATCCTGGCTCCAAACAAAACACCGCTGCAAATAACCCTCTCTTCCCTCCCCTACCCTCCACTGCTGCAGGACAAATGTTTTCCTCTTGGAGAGGGCTGGACTAGGCAGTGACTGTGCAGGAGGAAGTTAGCCCACCAAAACCCATCCGGGATAGTTACCTGGGGCAGGTAAGAGGGTTGTTTTGCCAGGACCCAGCTGCACTCGAGAGAACATCCCGGCCATTCTTGTCAGCTCTTTTTCTGTCTTGTCTGACAAGGTGACAAGCTCCAATGTTCTGCTTTCCTCAGTGGTCTCCCTGCTTCAATTCAAGGTGTTGTCTATGGAAACGCCTTGATTCTGAGCGTCCAAATGCAGCCAGGGCAAACCTGGACGCTGAAAGGGGGAAGGAATTTTCCAGGTTTTGTGATTCGTTCTGGAGCAATTGATTGTAAACGGTTGCTAGCTTGCTGGAGGGAAAGCAAATTCCTGTTGTAGGCAAGGCTGCAGTGGGCACGGATTTCTTCCCCACCTCTTTGTTGAGAAGCGTTCTTTGATGCTGTAGGCTTGCAAACAACAGCTCTGCTCCACCTCGGAGCTGGCTGCGTGTCAGCAGCAGTGGGTGTTAGGAAATTCCTGCGTCTTGAACGCTGATGTAGATGCTGCTTTCCACCGAAAGGTCTGGCTGTTAGCTGGAGTGGTAAGAACCACGTTGTTGTGTTGTTGTACTCCAGGGAGTGCCCCTCACTGAGGGTTTGGGGATCTCTGGGCCAGCTGGGACTTGGGAAGTGTTAATTTGAGCAACTGGTTCTCTGCAGAGATCTGCTGGGGGGGAGATGATGACAGGACTCCTTCCAGAAGGTTTTTAACATTCCTGGGATTCCAGGAGAGGGGTCTCAGGAAAAAAAAACACCTTTCAGACTGTCATCCATGGGAACAGTCACAGCTATGAGGCTTAAAAAACTCATTGTTTTAGTAGATTTTGCATTTTCAAAATGGACTTTGAAACCTGAAATATTCTCTCACCTCCAAGCGCAAGCAGATACCTTCTGTGACAGGCTGACATGAGCCCTGGCCTGACCCAGTCTGGCCCTTCTTGTATCCCCCTTTGCCCTGACTCTGGTGTGTGGGGGCTGAGTTGCAAAAGTGCTTCTGACCCTTTGTCAGCCCTGGGTGCTCTGAACTCGCTGGGTCTGTTTGACTGCTGAGCTATTGTGATGGACTGTTGACACCTCAGTTGAAACCAGTTACGCTGGGCTGTTTTCCTGATCGCTCTGGGTGTTTCTCTATGGAACTGTCACCTCCAAAGCACTCGCTGAGTGCCAGTTTGAAACCTTTAAGGAAAGAGTAAATCAAAAGTATTTTTAGCCTGCTGCCATCCCACACTGCACAGCTGCACAGCACGTGTGGCTTCGTAACCGTCTGAAGCCTCCCGAAGCCAGCGCTGCTGCCAAACGGCTTCTCTGACCTGGGTTCTGCTTCTTGTGCACCAGCGTGGAGTTGGATCAGCGACTTAAACCCGTTGCGGGCAGCCCAAGGGCTGGAGCAGACCAAAGGGGGGGCTGGGGAAACGGGGGGGCTGTTTTATCGCAGCTTGGACTTTGGGTCTCTTTGGTCTGAAGCAATTGTGTAACCAAAAGGGTGATAAAGCCTCGTGGGAAGGTGAAGGGTCTGCCCTGTGTCGCTTGAGGAAGATACTTCAGATTTGAAATGACTTCTGGTAATGTTAATATTGTTGTAACTCTGTCTAGTTGCAGTAAGGACTTCAGGCTCTCTGTGTTGGGACTGGACTCCTTGGTAACTTGGTGGTTCTTTGCTATGAGAAAGCAAGTTGTTAAAATACAGATTATTTTTTTTTTCCAAGAAAGGACTCTGGGATACCTGTTAGTGCAACTTCTTGCCGCTTCTAAAAATGCATCTGGAAATCCTGTGAAAGGCCCCTGTGCCTGGTGCTGTCTTGGGGTGGCATCATCGGCCTGAGGGTGCAGAATTTGTGAGCAGTGGCAATGACAGGCTCTTGCTGAGTTTTTGTAGCCCTTGTGAGCTTTCTGGCGTGATTTTGGCCTTGGGAGGCTGCAGGACGTGGGGGTAGAATTTAGGGAGCCTGGTGCAATCTTCAGTGTTTGCAGGACTCTGTAGTTGCCCCTCTGCTCTCTCAGCCTGTCCCCTTCATCCATCTCTTCTTCTGCTGGTGTCCTACTGCTCTGCTTCCACTACTGGCTGCCCTGCTCCGTTAATGTGTCCTGGATCTTTGGCCCTATCTCCTTCCCCTTTGTGTTGAGCTCTTTGTAAATCTCCTGCCTATTTTACATCACATTACTCTGCTCTGCCGAGCTCTGCCCGTGTATCTGACTGGCAGCGGATTAGGGTTGTGCTGGGTGATAACATTGTTCCTTGGGGAGCAGATGATGGCAGGAGGAGGGTGGGAGAGTAGGAAATTGGAGTTGAATGGAAACCGCTGGGGCCTTTGCAAGAGCAGCAGGAATAAATAAAAATGGATGTTGCAAACTCTGGGGTTTTTCCTTCATAATTTATACAGCTACGGCTCGTTAGCACTAAGTGTGTGGTGGGTATTTGTACAGGATTTGGCAGGCAAGATAATCTCAGATGTGTCAAGGACTAGCTAGACTGACAGAAATGTGAGCTCTTCTAGCACTGACACAGACTTTTACCAAGTTATAGCAGGAAAATAATTTCCAGTCCGTGCCTCAGTTTCCCTTGTGTCCCACAACATCTCCCTGCATCTCCCCCATTGCCAGGTTTCTTGCATTCCACTGGGCGAGTGTGGCTGGTGTAGGGGATGTGGGGGGCTGGATCCTGACCTGACAGTCTGAGATGTGGGTGCTGTAGTTGCAGGGTAGGACAACAGCCTTCTGGTGCGGGGGCAAGACAGCTCCTCCATCACCGGGTCACACCTGGTCATTGGAAGAAGGTCCACTCTCCTCCTGCGGTGGGGGGAAGGCTGTGGGGCAGCAGGCGAGCACCAGTGAACCCTCACCATGGGGTGACCAGAGGGTGCCAGCTCCCACAGAGCAACACCTTCCCGGCAGGAACGGTGCCCGAGGGCGATGCTGGCAGATCCGAGCTAACTCGTTCCAGTCCGAACCAGAGGCGCTCGGA
This sequence comes from Nyctibius grandis, assembly GCF_013368605.1. NCBI lineage: Eukaryota > Metazoa > Chordata > Aves > Nyctibiiformes > Nyctibiidae > Nyctibius > Nyctibius grandis. The sequence continues at coordinate 187,662 of NC_090692.1, forward strand.
AAGTGGCTCCGGCCTCCATGGAGGCGGCGAGGACTCGGGTTACAGCTCCTGGGGCTCCTGGAAGGACCCGCCTAGGGGAGGACCCAAGGAGGGACGGGCTCGTCGGAGCTCTTGCAAACTTGCCTCCCAGGAGCCAGTGTTTCGGAGCGCTCCGCGATGGGCTCCGGGGCTGCAGCGCTTCTCTGAAACTTCCCTGTAAGGCACTTGTCTTTTTTTTTTTTTTTCTTGCTTGGAAAGCACCTCTGCCCTCCTGCGATGGGGATCTCCTTGCTGGATAGCTGCCCGGGCTTCCTGCGGGGGGGAGACCAACGCTGAGGGTCAGGTTTGGATGCGGTGGTTGTGCTTTCAGGTAAGGACGCTGCTCTTTGGAGTAAAACCTTGTCCTGTTTATGGCTTAAAAATACATCAGTGCTTTGGACGTTTAGGCGTGTAAATCCGCGTGCAGTGGACGTGGGTGAAACAGGGTGGATTTGAGTCCCTGTGAGCCGTTATAGATCCATTGTTCTGTCTGGATCAGCACTGATTGTGGTTATTAGTGAGAGCACAAATTCAGCCGTTCATCCCCGCTCCCTTCCACTCCGCGCTGGCTGGGGGCTTGCTCACAAGTGTTGAATGTCCTCCCAGATGGCACGGGGCTGACGAGCGTTTTCCACTTTTGCAAGCAAGAGGAAATGGAGAAGGGAGGACACTTACACCTTTACTTTCTGGGCAGAAGGACTCTGAACTCAGAGTGAACCTGGGGCAGTGATTAACTGGGTGAGGAGGGAGATGGCGTGTGCGTACGGATAACGCCGGCGAGGAGAAAGGACGTGTTCCGCGCTCATTGTGTGCTGTGGTTCCTACCAAACTGCACACGCTGGGCTCGAGTTTAAGGGGGAGAGACTTGAGCGGAGTTGGAGGTAGCGTGATTAGGGAAGAGCCTGTGTTTGCGTATTGCTCAAGGAAAGGGGCTGCTGAACTGCTGCAGCACGTAACCAGAGTCTGGTTTTACCGAGTAAACAACGCGGGTGAGGAAGAAGTCTTGTAGGAGCCCGCTGAGGAGGGTAAGGCCATGGAAGGGGCTGCTCGGACACTGAACAATAGCCTCATCCAGCTCCTTTGTGCATCATGGCACCAGCCTGACTTTCTCTCTGCTCGCTGCTGTGGGCAGGGTGTTTTCCTCCCCGCCGCTGCCTCTTCGGTTTTGGTTTGTGGCATTGTCTGCCCTTGATGCCAAGCGCCAAGGTCAGTTTTCTAATTGCAGGGTAGCAGCACATGAGCTCGTAGGACCAGTCACCAGCGTTAACCTGTCAGTCGCTGCTGGACCCCACCCAGCTCACGCTCTCGCATGGGTTTGGTTTGTAACCCACGCACATTTCCAAGGGATTTACTACTCTCAAACTTTTCCCTGTGCTCTGACTGGGTCTTGCCTAAAGAAGCATTTTGGACGTTGTCGTTAGGATTAATGCTGAGGGGCTGTTTCTCCAGATTTGGGTATTACAGATGCAGAACACAGCTCCTTTGTGGGTTCACACAGCTCTGATCCCCTCCCCCAGTAAACACACCATTGAACCAGTACTTGTGTAAGGCTTTGACAAAAGTTCAGTTTGCCAGGAGGAAGCTTATGGGGCCTGTCCCAGCTGGGGAATCTTTAATATTTGCAACAAAATAAGATTGGTCTCCATAACTTAGTGGCAATTTTAAAGCTAGTCTTATTTGAATTTAATTTGTCTTGGTGGCAGCTCAAAGATTACTGAGAATAAGAGTAATTAACACACCCATCAACACATGATTTCACTGTAGTATTCCAGTGTTTCTTAAAAATCAAAGCGTAGTGTGAGCAGTCTTTGTGCTGCGCTGTGCACGGGCAAGTCCCTGTTCCAGTATGACCTTCATCCTATCAGTTAAACTTTTGTAACCGGAGGGGGGGGACACTTATGCTACTCCATAGCAAAAATGTGGATGGGATTTAATGGCGTTTGAAACCTGCTTGTTCATGTGGCTGGACAGTGTATGGGGCGCTCCAAACCCTGGCACCACTTTAGTTTCTCTCCTTGCCCCCCTTCCTTCCCTGGAAATCCATGTGTGTAATCTTAAAGAGGTGATGTGACTTATCTAACTTCAGCAGTTTCATTTTTGATTTGGGATTAAAGCTTTCAAAAACGTTTACAGGAAACTGTTTTGCATACGAAGGGCCCAGCCTTGGATTTGGTGCCTCTGGTGCCTCCCCAGACACACCCTGTGCAGGTGTCATCTGCCTGCCTGTGATTCACAGCGGTTGTGTTGGTCCTGTTCTGCCCTTCCTTGTTCTTCCATCACTTTCCCCTGTTCGAGCTGAAATACTCCCCAGTTACCTGCCAGGTTGCCACATGCCATCTCTGCAGAACTCACTCGGCTGCTTTCATCCCCTGCTCTGCCTTTGGACCACACGACTCCTGAGCAGCTCGATGGCTTGAGATCCACAAACATCCCGTGACCTGAAAAGAGAGGAAAGATGGATTTGTTACACAGTGCTAGCCCATGACTCCATCCCCTGGGGCAGGTTGAGTCCTCCTCTGCCTCCTTTTCCTCCCACCAATATTTGTAAAAAATATTATTTCCCTGTTCAGCAGATTTTCAAGTGAATTAGCTGAGTTTATAGCTTTCCTGCCTCATGGTACAGCCAGCCGTACGCTGAAGCGGGCTGGTACAGAGCCCATGAGGCAGCAGAGATCAGAAGTTCAGCTGCAGGTACAGAGGGTTTCCTGGCCCAGCCATCTTGTTTGTACAACTCGGCGTGGGTGCGGTGCAGGTGATAATAAGCCTGCGGTGATCTCCCCTCCCTGTTGCTAACAGCAGCCCTGCTGCTCTGCCCAGAGCTCCTGCTGGGGTGTCCCGGAAAGCTCTGCCTAGAGAGCAGAGGAACATGCAGCTCGTTAGGGCTCCTGAGCTGTGGTTTGGTTTCAGGAGTGATTAAAGTGAACTGTGAGTCAGGCACTTTGGGGTTTCTGCCGGTCTGAGGAGGACGGCACTCGTGCTGCGAGGTCTGCGTCAAGCTTTCTCTGAGATGAGGAGGATGGTTGAGCTCATGAGAGGACAGAGAACCAGTGACTTCATGTGCAGAGCACACCAGGGTAAGGAAAAAGCGTGTCATTTTTCAGCACCTCGGTGCCACGAGGAAGGACGCTCTGAACTGGGTTTGCTCATCCCAGCGGGGCCTGGAGCCAGCCCTGACTTGAGATTTCCAGGCCCTTGGTTAGGGGAGGAACACGAACATCTGCTGTGGGCTGTGATGGTCAGGCTGTGTCTCCTCCCGCGGGGTTCTGCACGGTGCTGTATCTTTGTCATGTTTTCATTTTTTTATGGACAAGTAACACAAGCGACAATTACTGGGTTTAAACTCTGACTCTGTCAGGTAAAGCATCCCTTAACTTAACCTGCTGCTTCCTGCTGGGCTGTCACAGGGCAGGAAGGTGGATGACCAGAGGTGTGACCACGGGCTTTGAAAAGTAAGACTTAACGTTATGATCCAGACGAACGGCTTGGCTGGTCTTGCTCCAGTGTCTGGAAGCAGCTGAGCATTGCATTAGCCTTTAAGCAATAAAACTACCCAGGAAGGATGAGATGTGCTCCCTGAGCCAGGAGCAGCAGTCCTGGGGCCTGCAACAGCTGCAGAGGCTCACAGTCTTCATCAGTGTTGTTTCGTGATTGACTGATAAACCTTCTCTGCTGCTGCTTTGTTTTTACATTGCTGAAGTAGGACATCTGGGACAACAGAAATAGTTTTGTCTGTCATCCCCACGAAGCTGCGTGGGCCAGACAGGGAGAACCTCTTATCAGATCTGGCAAGCCTTATCTCCTCCCATGAATGTTCAAGGTTTTGCTGCATCCTCAGTGCGGCTTTGAGGACAGATGAGGACTCAGCCTGGGAGATGTGTAGCTCTCTTGAGTACAGAAGTGGTTTTCTGTTGCTTGTGTGGTGGTTTCTCTGTTTCAAACTCCTCCCCACCTCCATCTGTGTCAAAGGCATTACTGTAACGCTCAGCATCTCCCCAGCTCGTGATAGTTGTGGTGTGCAGGCACCAGCTAACGATCCTCTCATCCCTCTTTAGGACAGCAGCGATGAAGCACTGTTTTTACAATGAGACCGTGGGGTTCTTCTACAACAACAGCCGCAAAGAGCTGACCACGTACTGGAGGACGAAGGATGTCCTGGTGGTGGCCCTGGGCCTGACAGTGAGTGTCATTGTGCTCCTGACCAACCTGCTGGTCATCACCGCTATCATCATCAACCGGCGTTTCCACTACCCCATCTACTACCTGCTGGGGAACTTGGCAGCTGCCGACCTCTTTGCTGGCATCGCATACATGTTTCTCATGTTCCACACGGGGCCCAGGACAGCAGAGCTCTCCCTGAAGACCTGGTTCATCCGTCAGAGCCTGCTGGACACCAGCTTGACAGCCTCTGTGGTGAACCTGCTGGCAATCGCTGTGGAAAGGCACCAGACTGTTTTCACGATGCAGTTACACAGCAAAATGTCCAACCAGCGTGTGATGATCCTCATCTTCTGCATCTGGGTCACGGCGCTGCTCCTGGGGCTCATCCCGTCCTATGGCTGGCACTGCCTCTGTGCCCTGGAGAAGTGCTCCAGAATGGCACCGCTCTACAGCAGGAGCTACCTGACCTTCTGGGCCATCTCCAACCTGGTCATCTTCCTGATCATGGTGGTTGTGTACACGCACATCTTCATCTATGTCAAGAGGAAGATGACACGGATGTCCAAGCACACTAGCTTCCACCCTCGCTACAAGGAGACCATGATCAGCCTTGTCAAGACAGTCACTATTATCCTAAGTAAGTCCCCTTGCTGTAGTCAGTCTAAACGATGCTTTGATCCTCCATCCTGGGTTGGGTGGGGTTGGTGAGGTGAAGGTGCTCAGGACGACGGAGAGGACTGGGAAGTGACTTTCTGCTTCCCTGGTCTCTGAAGCTGCTGGAGTGATGGTTTGGTTTGGTTTGGCTGCTGAGGAGCTCAACAGTGTCAGGGCTCTGCATGAATTCCGTGTGAGCTGTAACGGGAGTGACCTGGCAGACAGAGGGGAGGGTGAGCTCCTCAATATCTTGCCCAGTGACATGGCTGCTCCTCAGAGGAACTGTTACTGATGTGACTTGGTAATACCTGACTGCTGTAAGTGCAGGTGCTTTGGGCCCAGAAGCAGCTCTTTTACGTGCTCAACTCTAGATGCTTCCTCCATGGAAGGGTAGCATGGAATTAGGGGCTACAGTCAGGCCTTAATCAAGAAGCAGCACTTAGTGCATCCTTTGTTAGATGGAGAGAGGCTCGGGGCAGATGTTACAAGGCGATGGGGAAAGAGAATGAGGGAGTTGTGTCCAAATTCCTTCCTGTTTACTGGAACAAAGCGCTGAACTCTGAGGTTTGTTTTTTTTTTGAGCAGCTCAGTACCAGGTCTCAATCTGCTCGGGTAAATCTGTCCCTGGAAGCTCTTAACTCGTAGTTGGAGCTGCTCTCTGGGAGCACAGGATCTCCAGCTGAGCGCTAACTGCCCGTCAGTCTGTCCGCACCCGCAGTCTGTAGTGCAAATAGGAGCACATCAGTAAGGGGCAGTGGCTGGTGCTGAGGCTCTGCCCCTCCAGGACATTTATCTGGGTATGTGCTGCTCTGCCCAGAGCTCCTCATCCAGCGGTGGAGGCTGGTGCACGCGTTGTGCTATCGACAGCCCGTAACTCCATTTCTTTAATCCGCTGTTGCTGTGTGCTCTGATGGTCCAACAACCTTTCTTTAACGTGAAATAAATCAGTGAGCACAGATCTTCAGCCACCCCGCTCGGCCCTGGGCTCCCAGTCACAACCCCTCGCTTGCAAATCTTTCCTGATAAGCGCAGAATTTGCTCCGTCAGGGAAACCTTGTACTGCAAACAAAGACGACTCCCTTGTGAACTCGGGCTGGCGGAGCGGGGCTCGGCAGGGGAGGGGAGCAGCGTGGGGGGGCTGGCGGGCTGCTTGGTGTGTCCCTGCTCGGGGGCACGCCGGCTTGCCGGGTCCTGTTGCAACTTGTGAGCGTCGAAACCGGAGTTTTCTGCCTGTTCCTGCCTTTCCTGGGGTGTCTTCTTCCCTGCCTCGCAATCTCCCCATCTCTTGGGCGCAGCTGGGAGTTGGTTACTGCCTTGGAGCTGATCAGATGCAGCACAGAGGGTCAGCGGGGCTGAAGGATGAGTTACTTTGTGTATTTTGCACAGTCCACAGCAGAGAGAAGCTGTTTTGGTCCCCCCTTTCCTTCCTGAGCAGTATCTGAGGGTTACCCCGTGGTGTCAGCAGGGCTGCGGAGTTTATGGGACTTCACGACATCTGCTGGAAGAGGGTTGGCAGGATGGGGGTGCTGGGCAAGAAGGAAAAAGCCATTCACGCTTGGTGCATCACCTTGTTTTGGGAGATCCCTTCCCTCTTGGTGTGTGCCCGCCTGGCGTGGCCTGCCTTTGTCTTCTGCCTCGAGTGGGGACAAAGCTCGGGTCAGAGGAGGCTCAGGAGAGCCGCTGTGGTTTTACAGGGAGCTGGGACTGGTGCATGAGGGTGGACACAGTGGTGAGGAACCTCATGTGGAAAGTTGGGGGAAATGAGGAGTTCATCAGGCCTTTAGGACTCTTGTAACCCAGGAGTTTTTCCCTTCCTCTGCGGGGCAGTGTCGGGAGAAGCAGCAGTCGGTTCTGTGCAGGTCCCTTGCACGGGAGGGAATTGCTCAACTCGGGGGAAATACCTTTCCATTTGGACTCGGCGTACAGAGAGTTGAGACTGCAGAGGGTTTTTTCTCTTCCCTGTGAAAGCCCTGGTGTAATTCCTCCTCCGCCCTCGTTCCCCAGCCTTCTGCAAACTTGGACTCTGCACAGAGGAATACTTTGCGCCTTATGCATCAGGGCGTAGCCGCTGGTGAGCATGCGAGGAAGCCGAGGGCGCGGCAGGAGCTGTCTGTGTGCCGCTCCAGCGCATGGCGAGGCGGCTGCGGGTGACAATCCTGCAGGTCCTGGGCACTGAGAACAGGTCTAGGAGCTGACCTAGCTCCAAGTCCAAGGTACACTTGGAACCTAGGAGCAGATTTTCCCACAGATGAGTTGAGTGACGTGGGATGTGATGATGGCCAAACCACAGGGCAGAGTCCTTGGTGACCATGCCGTGTTAATTATTAAGGGTTGAGGCTTCTTTCTCAATACTTGGGCTTCCATTAAGGAGCGAGGAGATCAGCTGGATTTGCAGGCAAAGGCCCACAACTTTTTCCCTCAGTGCCAGCTTTAAATTCAGCCTGTTTTGGTGCAGCTCCTCTGGCTGTTCTTCCCTGTCAGATGTTTTTCAGTGAAGGGTGTAGTTGCAAAGTTCCCAGGAAGTCTTTTCTTCCACCCCTTCCCAGAAGACACAGCAGGGTGCAGCTCCTGAGCTTTAAGATACAACCTTATGCTTGTCCTCCAGGAGCACTGATGGGCGAGGGCTCCATTTACATCAGCCTTAGAATCATGACTGTAAAAAGGGTTTTAGGAGGCGCAGGCACCTCCCACTCCATCATGCAAAACAGCAATTATCCTTTTGCCAACGAGCTTTGCAGGTGGTGGCAAGAACATAGTATCAGCCTGACTGGATCAGTGGTGGAGTCTGTCCAGCTCAGCCCTGGGGCTGGCCAGCCCATTGCGTGGCTATTTTCTGCTCAGCGTATAGTTGTGTGTGAGAAACTTCATTGGGCTGCCCTAAGTGTTGGCCAGGACTCTTGTAAACTCGTTAACTAAAGGCCCCATAAACTGTATGGACAGTGGAGATTATATGGTTCAAGATGCATCACTCTGACTCTTCCCTAATTTTGTGGCCTGTTCCCCTTTTTGGAGGGAGCGGCGCACGAAGAGGAAATGAGACACTTCATCTTTCAACACTTTATCTGCCCAGGGAGGTGGGGGAGTCACCATCTCTGGAGGGGTTTAAGACAAGACTGGACGTGGCACTTAGTGCCCTGGTCTAGTTGCCATGGTGGTGTCAGGGCCATGGTTGGACTCGATGAGCCCAGAGGGCTCTTCCAACCTGACTGATTGATTGATCTTCACTCTGTAAATGCAACGCTGGGGATGAAGGAGGTAAGTGCAAGTACTTGGAAGTGGTGTTCTGAGCAAATGGGGTGGGAGGAAAAAAACAATGCCTCCATTTTCAGTGCTTGCTGGGTGAATCCTTGGTCTTCCTCCAAAGCAAAAATATAAAGTGAAACTAGACTTTTTTTTAACCCACATTTAACTTTTTTCCCCCAAGATAAACCACCAGTGATTCCATTGAGCATCTTTATGGTGAGGGACTGAGCAGGGCCAGGGACCTGCTTGTTTTCTAACAGGGGTTCTTCTCTCCCCAGGTGCTTTTGTCATCTGCTGGACTCCAGGGCAAGTCGTGCTCCTCCTGGACGGCCTGGGCTGCAAGAGCTGCAATGTTCTCGCCGTGGAGAAATACGTCCTCTTGCTGGCAGAGATCAACTCGTTGATAAACGCTATTGTCTACTCTTACAGGGACAACGAGATGCGTAGCACCTTCCGGAGGATCCTCTGCTTTGTCTGTTATAGGAATTCCAAATACACCCCCACGGTGGTGAAGTTAAACACCACAGACCGCAGGACACTCTCTCAGAACGGGCACTTTACTGTGGATTCCTCTATTTAGCTCTTGATCAGCGAGACGAGCGCGGGGCTGAACAGCGGCTGCTCTCGGAGCGGAAGAGCAGAGGCGAAGAGCGACCTGCTTCCAAAGCAGTGGAGACTTTTTATGTGCTCAAGCATAAATATTTCTATAGAATACTTGTCATCGATAAAGGACAAGATGCTTTTAAGGACCTGCTGGATGGTGCATTGTTTAGGACAAACGTACTTTGAGTAGTGTTCTTATTAAAGACTGCTATTTCTAATGCAAAGTGGATTTAATTTAGCAGCGTCTAGGAGTATGTTGTGTGCGACAGGAATCTCCTGTGAGCTCTCAACGAGCAAAGTGTTTTCTTGGTACTTCAGTATTAACTGCCTTCAGAAATAGTCGTTCCAGTGGTAGCGTACTCCAAGGAGCCAAAGCTCTCCAGCTTTACGTGTTGCTGCTTAGTGTTTCCCCAGAGAGCCTCGTCCAGGTCGTGTTCCACCCGCTGCAGAAGCCGTTCTTAAGGCCTCTTCCAGGAGGAATCCGTTTGAATTGCTGCCTAAGCAGCAGATTCCTGCTTTCCTTAGGTGTCTGTTACTGAATTTCAAAGTGTTCTGGGCTTGTGGAGGATGTTTTAGGAGCACCTAATTCTTTCCTAAAATGGAGAGTGGTGCTGTAACTAACTGCAGTTGTGTTTGTGTTCTGCTAAGTGATACCATGTGGTACGCACAAGTTCATTGCCTATTCATAAATGTGGAGTGAGTCATGCTCCCATTAAACCCTCGTTCTCCTCAGTGAAAGCCCTTTGGGACAGGTTTAGGTTGGATTCCAAGGCAATCGGTATTTTGCCTTAGGTTTTAATGTGCAGTTTGTACCTTAATACTCAACTGCTCAAATAATGTGTAGAGTGTGTTCAAATGTAGGCTTTCCCTCAGCAAAGCACCATAAACAATTAGCAGTATTGATCAAACTAGTGCCTGTAGGATCTAGCTTTCTGAGGAAGTCCATTTGCTGCGTCTGACACGCAGTGTAAACTGTCACTTCTGATTGTGAGGCCACTTCACTTTTGTGTTGTTAACTTTTAACAGTGTGAACGTGCTGGTGACAGCCCAAAATCCAGAGTTAGTCCTTTACCGTGGGCTTCTGTGAGTGCAGAGAGAGGCTACCAGAAGGCAGGTTTGGGAATATTGTCTAAAACTCGGATTTCAGAGTTTTTAATAAAAACCAGCCCTGTTCTGTCAGATGATCAGCTTCCTGACTGATCACCTCAGCTGGCTTTGCAAAGACAACTTACTGGAGGCATTGGTACTGTGTGTGCATGGACTTCTTGCAGAACATGGTCAGGAAGTGACAGTGTTAAGGTGACAGTCTCCTGGATTGACTAAACCAGTCTTGGAATATGGTTCCCATCTCCCTGTCCCAGAGACTTTTTGAATAAATATTTTGTCCTGGGTTTTAGGAAAAAAAAGACTTGGAATTTTTCCCTCTCTCCCCTCTCTGCAGCCCTGGGGAAAATGCCATCCTCCAGTTGTGTGCTGTGGTGCTGGGAGGGAGGGACACTGGCCTTCAGGCTTGCATCCACTGTGACTCGCTGTGTGGTGGCCCTGCTACTGAACCACCTTCTCGGTAGGTTGTCCCTGAGAGCATCTCGCAGGACTGTGCATGTGTCTGGAGGGGTTACAGCCTCCAGAAAGACCCCGAAGAGACTGGAGGAAGTAATTTTCAGCCAGAGCAGGGGGTTAGACTACAGCCTTGGTCCATTGCTTGCAAACCCCAGACTTGGCTGGTTTGGGGAAGTCTCATACCACTAAAGCACACCAGGTGACAGGGCTAAGAGAAGGCAGAATTTAATTTTCATTGCCAGAGATGACTTGTAGTTAACTTTACTTGCCCCAGAAAACACTGTTATTGGGATACCCACTGCAGGGGAAGCAGGTGGTGGATTAGCAGTAGCTGGAGAAAGACTGTAGTAGTGAACAGTAGTTTGCATGATTTCACACAGGTAAATACTAACTGATTAGTGTAAGGAGGAAAAACGGTCCCAAACCTGTAATGAGCTCGTGTCTGAGTGATGGCTGGCACCCATCAGGAACGGAGGCGGGCTGCCTGGAGTTCTTCAGTGAGATTTCTCTTCCCCAGTGACTTGGGACTCCTGGATTTCTAGTTGTTTCCAGCTGGCTGTAATAGATGAGACAGCAGGAAATTAGGAGTCATAGAAACTAGCCTGGAAAGTGCCATTTTCAGTGAGATTTGAAAAGAAATGGTGAATCAATGAGGCAGAAGAGAGAGGAGGGAGGATTTTTAACAGCCCTCCCAGCAATGAAGATGGGGGAAGGGAGAGGAGGAGACATAGACGATGTGTATAGAACATGTATCACAAGAAAAGGGGTTCAGGCTGTTCAGGGTTCCACATGACATTACTTCCTAGTTTTACTTGGAAACACGAAGCCTTGTCTGACTGCATGGGGGCAGGAACCACACTGCACTGTGTTTTCCTCTCGCTGTTCTGTGTCCTGAACAAGATGCTGCAGCAGAGGGTGTGGTGTTATCTGGTTACATGTTCATTTCCCAAAGCTGCTGGAAGACTTTTAAGTGTGACTTTCTCACTGTGTGCAGAGCTTGTTTTTTAATTCGCAACCCACAGCCTAAGGTGTGTCTAGCTGAAATGTGGCAATATCCCTCTCTTCAGTTTGAGAAGACCCCCTGCCTTTTTATTTTTTTAATCACTATATGAAACTGCCTTTGAAGGTTCATCGCTGGTTTCATCAAGCTCTTTTTTTAAGAGGAAATCTCCCTGAAATTAGTGTGTGGGGTTGTTTTTCTGTGGTGTTTTTTTTTGAGGCATGTGAGATTGTTCTAGACTTGTGTGTTGGGTGGGAGGAAGGGAGAGACACCTAGGAACTCTTTTAGAGGGATGAAATGTGGGACAAGTGAGAACACACAACTTGATCAAAGATGGGCCGTGTGGTTCCAGGAATGAGAGGTCGTGCCTTGCTGACTGGTTGGAATTCCTGAAGCAAGCTGCTGCCAAAAGTAATATGGATTTTGGTGTGTTTTTTGGGGAGGGTAGCACTGGAGACTAATACTGGAGGGACTGATGGACTCTGAAGGTTTATTTTATTGAAGAAAAAAATCCAACAACAACAAAAAAAAACAACCTGCAGGAAGGGGAAAGAATAAGAGGGAAAGTGAGATTAAGAAGGGGGAAGCTGGTGATGGGTGGTTTTTCTTTGTTTTTAAACTTCAGTTCCTCATCTCTCTGACCTGCTGAGACATGGAAAAGGAAAATCAAAGTTTCTGCTAGACTGTAAGTGTAGCCAATGCAGAAGTTAAGCTGTTTGCAGTCAGTTGTGCTTTCTTGGGCAATACTGGAATAATAGAGCTGAGAGTTCATTTTTAATGGGCAAGGATGCCTGGTGTGACACCTGGGGCCCCTGGTTGGCACGATGGTGGTGGATAGTTTAGGAGCCCACCCATAGGTTTGCGTTGTGCTCCCCCAGCCGAAGGCCAGAAAGGAGACAGCGAGTGCCTGGAAGCTTTTATGGGGTGAGTTCTTCTTGGCTTGGGCCCAGAGCCCAGCTTCAAACGGAGTTTCTGGAAGATGCTTCTTTTCTAGCTGGTGGTCTTGACTGGGTTTTGTCCTTACGCTGTGACTGTCACGGAGAATACAGCGGGCACCAGAAGGAAGAGGTAAGGGGGAGCTCTGATTTGCCTGCACTTCCCAGCAGGGAAAATAAAATTGTGCTTTAGTTGTGCACACCCATTTCCTTATGAATCTCACCTCAGTCTCTTCTGTAATGGTGACAGTGTTCAGCTGACCTCTGCTTGGCTTGCGTTGGGGAAGGAGCGTTTGGTCGAGTTGCACTGAGCCTTTGCATGGTAGAACCAGTCTTGCTCTCCAGGTTTTTCTCTGCTCACTGAAAGTGATGAATACAAACTGGAAAAAATGTGCCTAGGATTTCTTGGAAAGGTTTTTTGAATGTGCCTGTGGCTGTTTCTAATGCTGCGAAGTGTCCCAAGCACCACACGGGAAGAAAGTCCAAAGGCAGCAGGAGAATATCCTCCTCCTAAGTCTCTTATCACTGGCTCATCCAGAGTTCAGTGCTACCAACCAGGAAGCTGCACGCTGGATTTTGCTCTGGTGTAGTCATTTGTCAAAAAAATATTTATTTGGTGCTACCAATCTCTGATCTTTAGCACTTACCACCCGCTTTTGGCTTGGTAGGAGTAACGCAGCATGGTGGAGCCCTGGGATCTGGAGATACCAGTGGGTAACTGGCTGCTGTGCTGTGTGGTGACAGGAACAGAAATGCTTTTGGCACTGCTGCTTTTCTCTTCTCACTGTCTCCGTGCCTTGGGGACCTTCACTGAAGTGGTGCTTGCGCTTATTTTCTTTCTGGCTGTCAGGGAAATTGCACTTTTTTATTGCAAATAGTCAGAGATCAAAGATGTGTCCTTATATCTTGATGGTTTCTGGCATGGGCTGCTGTGAGTGTAATGCAGCTTTCAGTGCTGGATCGTTTTATTGTACTATTTCCTTAACCTGGCTGTAAGAAGCAACTTACTTCACAGCCCAAAGTAAAACCCATCGGTGTTTGGAAACCCTGGCAGATCGTGGTGAGTCCAGGAGGCGCTTCACGAAGGCCAGTGCCAGAGCATCCCAGCTCAGTGTGGGTGGGGAATCCTTGGGGTGTTGGGGTGACCCGTGTCACCGGTGTGGCACATGATCTGAGGCACAGACTGTGGTCACCTTCGTCTGCCATCAGCTGTCGCAGCGGCAGCCAAGGGACACATCAGCAACGTGAGGCTGAAGCTGCAGGACGTGTGCCTGAACAAGCACAAGCAGAAGCCAGGAGCGGTACGATGCGATGGGATGGGGCTCTCCAGAGCCCGCCGAGATCTCTACAAGTGGTGTTTTGAGATGGTGAGTGGCTGATCCTCCTCGGCAGTAGCTCACGAGTCCCCTTACTGGCAGGACAGCCTTGGCAGCTGCTGCGGGGATGAGGGTGGCTGTTGTGGGCGTGCTGTAGCCTTCCTCCGCCGGGAGGCAATGTAGGCCAGGCTTTGCTTTCGCCGGGTGTTCTCCTGGTCCCTGCCTGAGGCTTGGTGTCCCCTTCTCCCTGTCCTGCTGCCACCCATGCTGCCACCGGTGTGTGAATCTAGGAACTGGGTGCCGTTAGTTGTGGCACTGGAGCCTGTTTCCCACAACGTCCCTGTTAGTTTCGGGGCTGAGCAAAGGCTTTGATCTGTGAAACCAAGTTCATACGCTCCAACTTAGAGGACACCGACAGGAAGAGAGAGACACAGATGGAAGAGCAAGGTGAGTATTGCTGCCTACGTGAACAACGTGCAGGTGTAGTGGGCAGGTATCTTCACAGAGGTACATACAACTTCCATATCTTATGGGCATGGTCTGGTCCAGATGAACTCTGAAATACAGCTGGGGAGCGTGCAAGCTTCTTGCTGGGGAGTTCACCACTTGTGTGCTGCTGCCTCCCCTCACACAACCAGTGGTCGTGGGTCCAGCAGCTAATTTAATCCCATCACAACACACACACTTACTTGAGCTGTAGCAATGCCCAGAGGTAAGGCTTAGACTGCAGTGGGGGTGTATCTCCCTGTGAATTTATGCTCTGCGGGCTTCAGGCTCAGTTTATAACTTGTCAGCTGGCAGCTGAAGTCCTGGCTTCAGTTTTAAAATGAACTCTTCCCCCCACCCCTCCTTTTTGTGCTGACAGGAGAGAATTCACTTGCTAATTATACCCCGGCCCATTTTCAATCGAAATGCACGGGGCGATTTATCAGGGAGCTGGAGACAGCTCTCCCCGTTCCCTTGGCTGCATCAGCAAGAACTTTTGCAAGACAATTTAATTTCTTGTCATCTTTTAATCCAGCTCCCTTTGCCCGTATAGTCAGCCTGTGAATGAGAAAAGAGGGTTTATTAATCATTTTAGCAAACGGCTGAGAAATACGGCGTTTCTCCAGCGGTGCCTGCTCTGTATCCCATCAGTCAGCATCCCCCGAGCGCTCGGAGAGCCACGGGGTCATAAACATTCAGCCCTGTGACATGGGAAAACGGGCTCCCTCACTGTGAAAACCTGACAAGTGTGAGTGCGTGGAGCCAGGTTTTGCCTTCCTTGGGGTCTTAAAGGGTGGGACTCAGAACTGGATTTGGCCCCAGCATTTTATGCAAGAACCTGCATGAAATAAAGCCTGGAAATAAAAAAAAAGTGTGTGTGTTCAGTGTCACAAAGCGGGGGGCAATCGCTGCCTGACTGAGGTGAGGGGGAACTTCTAGCTCGTAAAGCCAGGTCCCATCAAGGTCCCAAATCTGTGGCGTTATGGTGGAATAAATGGATGCAGAACTTCACTAAAGTGATGTGCTCGAATCTGTCTGAAGCAGCAGGGTTATCACTTGCTGGTGAGCTGGGATAACCGAGGAGGGGCTGATTGCTCTGAGCCCAGGCACAGCCCTGGGACCTGCCGTGGTTATCTGTTCCCTCTGTCACTGGCGTTCTCTTCCCTGCCTCACTCTCTCCTGTCTTCATCCCCACCCTGTTTCTGCTCCCATGGTGGTGGTGTAATGGGTGGAAAGGAGTAGTGTGAGCAAAACTGCTGCTTGGCTCTGCAAGTGGTGTCCCTGTAGAACCAGATCCAGGGAGGTGTGAAGCCAGGGTTGCTTCAGCACTGAACCTTCATCATAACCATCACTGGGACTATATCTACACATCTACACACACCAATACACATGTATACTTAAACCAGTAAGAAGCTGTTCTGGTTCTGCACATCAATGTGGCTGCTGGTCCAAATGCTGCCCAATGATTAAAAAACACAAAGGTAAATATACCAAGAGCAGGTCGATGGGGAGTGTTGCTGTGGTTATTGTTTTCCTCTCTGATTTAAAGCTTCAGTCAGTTTGATCAATAAACACACCAATACTCAGAGAAGGGTAATGCTCTGCCTGGAAACAAGATTTTATGATCTGGATGGAGGAGAGCAGAGGTCTGGGAACTCAGTACTTCCATGTTTGTGTTTGCTGATACCAGCAGTTTCTTGGAAATTTTCTAATATAACAAAGTTTTGTCTTTTTTTTCCTAAATGCAACAATTCCCCCCCAGGGAGCAGGGGTGTGCTGAGACTCCTGACCATGACTCTGCAGTGAGGGTGGTTGTAGTGGTGCCTGAAAACGTCAGTGGGGGTGAGAGGTACATGGTGTTAGAGGGGAGAGAATGAGCTAAAAGGGGAAGGGCGGAGAAGGAGGTTTCCCTGCCTTGTAGTTGGAGAGGAGCCCTGGGCGTTACCATAATTGCTACTTTTAGTAAACTTTTTATTCACAAGAACGTCACTGCATTTGCTGCAGCAGAACAGAAAAGATGTTTTAGCTTTGTCAGAGCAGAGCTGCATCAGATGAGCAATTCCCATGTGCTGCACTTGCTCCGCCGGGAACGTCCCCAGAGGGAAGCTGCGGGTCACTTTGCAGCACTTCCATCACTCATCGCGTTGTCGAGGAGGGAACGTTTGCTTTGCAAAGACTTTGCTGAGAAGCTGCCGTGCCTGGCTGCCCCAGAGACCTGGCCACCAGCCCTCTGAGGGGGATCGCCCCTGGACGGGGTGTTCTGAAGCAGAAGATGAATGTCATACGCCAGCTTTGGAGGATGAATGCAGCGCTTCTTATTTGCGGGATCGATATTGTTATTTTAAACAGCACTAAAACGGCAACACTGCGTGTTAAATTAGCTTTGCCTGGGAGGTGAAGACGTGAGAGTTGGGTTGGTAGCAAGCAGGAGTGGGGAGGGTGCTTCTGCTTGAAATACAGCTGTAAAAGGATGTAAATCCTGGAAAGCAGTGAGTGAACCCAGGCTGATGGAGGAAGGCAATTATGGCGCTGGCTGGTGCTGGTGGTGTTGGTGTTTGAGGAGCAGCTTAGCAGTGACTGGGCAGAATAAATCGGTTTAGAGGTGAGAGAGTTTCCTCAGGTTACTCAAAAACATGCACTATGTTAGCAACAAAGTATATAGTCTAATTCTTCCCTCCACTGTGTTTCTTACTAATGAAACTCCACGAGTGTTTATCAGAATCATTTTGCTCTGTTTGAGTGTAAAAAGCGGAGAATCGGGGCTAAGGATCGTGTTTGTTCAATGCTTGGCCTGACATCAGGTACATACGAAAACGGTGGCGGCGGCTGGGCAAAGAACGGAATCATCGCACCGCGTTTAAATGTCTATTAGCATGGGAAGGGTTTATTGTCTGCCCAGGCAAATTAGAGGGCAATTAGGGAACCCCCAAGCTGATCTGAATAGAGCTTTATGAAATGGCCGATTGCCGCGCTGACGCTACGGCGCGGATTTGACCCCGTTGGCTCCTCGGGAACCTCCGCCGGTAAACGCAGCCCACGGGGCCGCCGGTGCTGCCCGGGGAACCGCGGGGCAGCAGCGGGGAAGAGGACGGGAGGCGGTGGCAGCCGGGGGCGGTCGGCACTAGGACCCAGCGCGGGGCGCTCGGTGGCCCCGCCCCCAGCGTCCGGGGGTGGGCGTGGCCTGGCGGGGGCGGGGCACGTCGCGGGGCGGGCCCGGCGGCGGCGGCGGCGGCGCGGTGCGGGGGGGGCTGCGGGCGCTGGGCCCTGTTGTGCGGGAGCCGCTGGGGCCGCGCCGCTGCCCGTGCGCGGCGGACCGGCCCCGCCGCCTCCCCGCCATGGAGGACCCGTCGCGGCTGCTGGCGGCGGCGCACGGTGCCGGGGTGAATCTACCCGGGGGAATCCCGCCTCCGCCCGCCGCCGCGGATCCGGCCGCCGCGCCCCCGCCGGGGCCGCCGCCCGCGCATCACGACACGGGCGACGTCCTGCAGCAGATCATGGCCATCACCGACCAGAGCCTGGACGAGGCCCAGGCCAGGTACCGGCGGGCCCAGCCGCCGGGCGGGGAGCGGGGCGGAGCGGAGCGGGCCGGCGGAGCTGCTCGGTACCGGGCGCCTTCCCGCGCAGCCCGGCGCCGTGACTCAGCTCTGCGCGGCGCCGGCGGGTGGATGGGGAAGGGGGTCACCGTCGGCCCCGCCGCTCCGGTCGATACCGGGGGCTGTGGCGAGGGGAGGCGGAGGGCAGCGGCTCCGGGCCGCGGCTGCGGCGGGGGAAGCCGAGGGGGTTTTGGCGCAAAGTTCCACGTTCGGTTCCCGGTGGTTCCGTGTCTTGGCCTCCCGTCAGCCGGGGCACGCTTCAGTACCGGCCTCCGGCACCGGGAGGACGCCCGGACCCCTCGGAATTACCCTTTGACTCTTCCTCCTTCTCACGGTATCGTGACATTGCCCGGGTGAGCTGACTGCGGCCGTTATCCCGGGTGGAAACGGGATTGTCCTGCCCGGTGCTGCCGGGAACGGGAAAACCGAAGCACCGGCTGCTGTTGAGGGCGAGAGGTTTGCTCGGGAGGGAGGCGAGAGGAGCTGGGGGTCTGTGGGGCCCCTCCCGGCGCGGGGGCGAGGGGCTCCGAGGGGGTTTTGCCACCATCAAGAAGTTTCTCTCGGATCATGTTCAAAGGCAAAATCCCGACGTTGGTTCTTTGCGTCTTCTTGACGTCACCGGGGCGTAAATAATGATACGGCAAAACCGGCCTGGAAACGGAGCGGAATTCGGCGTCTTCTGGTGCGTCCGGCCTTGATTGGCGCCGTGTAATTACACGTAATTACATGCTTTGCTGTGCGAGGTGGGCAGCCCCGCCGTGAGGGGCTTGGGGAGAAGGTGGGGGCTTGAGAGAGTGGGTTTATAAAAATCTGCAAAGTGCTTTTCTGGCCTTTTTCATGCCAGTGAGCGTGGTGCCGCTGCCCCGGCTGCCCCGATTCCCCTATCGTGGTGATTGCCACGGTGCCAATAAAACCGTGCCGGGTTTTCTTTAATCTGTGCCTAAAGTTTAGGCGGTTTTGGGTACGGCTGTCGCTGTCAGCAGCTGGGGTGCCGAGGCAGCGGCGTTACCGAGGCCAGGTCCGGGATTCCTGACGGCTGAGCGGATTTATGTGAATACAAGGAGAAACTGTGTTCTAAGAATGTCACAATTTGGGTCTAAAGTCGACTCTTTCAGGTAACTCAACTGCAGCTCGTCGGGCAGTGGAGCCCGAGTGGGGCTCAGGCTTAGGACTGCTGCTCCTTCCCCAAACTTACGTTTTTCTTTCCTCCCTGGCGCCGTATCTGGGAAATAACCCCCCGCAGCTCCTGGGTAGGTTCCATAGGCCTGGATGTGCCTGTGTGCTGCAGAAGAGCTGCAGTTTTCTCTCACGACCTCGTATTTAAGCTAACTTTGAGCAGAATAAATCTGTCAGGTACTTGAGTTTCAAATAAGAGTTGGGGAACGGGCTTTGGAAAGCGGCTTGGCCGTTGTTTGAACTCAATGACTTCAACACTGCCTTGGAAATGCTGTCAGAGTCCACCCGAAGCACGGCAGGCTTTGAAGGCCTCCAACTTTTAATTATTTTCACGTATATATGCGTAAAAGAAGGTTTTGTCTTCTGGACAAGAAGTTTGTTGGGTTTACTCAGTCCGTGCTGCTGAGAAAGTACAACTCAGGCCTGGTTCAACCCATCGCACGAGCGTACAGGGACGTGGAGGAGGGTCCGGGACTTCCCACACCTCACGGCGTTAACGGCTTCGTTTGTTGGGGATTGCTTCTGTTCTTCTGTATTAAAAATGCATGTTGACGTGTTGTGGGTGTTATTTTAGCGCCTGGTGAACATCAGAGCGTTCTTTCAGTGCAGGCAACGAGAATTTTTAAAGTCCAGGTTGAAAACTTGGGTGAAAGTTTCATTGAAAGGAAGACGATGAGTTTAACGCCGCTATTAAACACGTTACGTTATCACCTTAGTCTTCTCCACGGGAGTTAGTGGCCATATTAATTACACAATTATCTCGGGGCTGGGATCTCTGCTGCCTCGTACCTAAACGCCGCTTTTCAGACCCGGGTGGAGAGCAGAGGCTCGGAATTCATTTTCTCTCTCCCTCTCCCCCCCGTTCTGTTCCCTCCTCGGCGAGGACAATAGGCTCCGCTCGCTGCCTGCTCAGCTGCCTTTGTTCTCAGGCTGTTTGTCTGGGGGCTGATAGTACCAAACATCTCCATAGCTGAAGGGGTTTCACCCTTCCTTGGGCTGTGGCACGAAGGACAGCGGCCAGTCGGCTGCGGGTTCTGTGATTTTTCGTTAAAAGCTCACGTTCTGGTGCTCGCTGGTGGTCCAGCAGGAGCTGTGAGCGTCGTGGGGGAGCCGAGCACCTGTATTTGTGCCGTTCCCAATGGCTGGAGGACTGACGGGTGTGCGAGAAGGAAGGCCAATTTGTACTTGTATAAAAACCACACTGAAACCTGGCTATAAAGGTGGTTTAAATATTATTTCAGAATTACAAAAGGGGTCCCAAGAAGCAAAAGAGACTTTGTTTGAGGTGTACGTTGCAGCTAGATACTTGTTTCCCCTGACTTCCAGTGGAAGTGGGCGCCTGACTGCTGGCTGCCCGTGAAAATCGGCGATGGCTGGGTGAAACACCGCCCGCCTCCGTGGGGAACCTCAGCCCCTGCTTCTAGACGGGGCTCACCGCCCCTCACATGTGTTTGCACTCAGCAAAAGATGTAATTCCCTGTTTTGATTAGACGTTAGGATGGATTTTGTGTTAATAGTGCAATTAACATTGTCTCTTCCTGGTGAGAAGGGAGGAAAAGAAAGCAGCAGACCCTGGAAGAGCTTCAGAAAGGCAGAATGAGCGCGTGTGGCAGAGCTTGTCCCACAGCGCTGTTAAATACAATCTGCTTTTCCTCGGAGCAGGTGGCCGCTCGTGGCGTGAGCCGGGTGCGTCAGTGGTGCTGGTGTTCCGTGGTGTTCCTGCTGTTCAGGATCTCTACGCTCTAAAGACACTGTTTTTTTTCTACTTTTGGGATGGACTCCGTTATTAGATTTTATAGAAACGTAGTGACTCAAGAAGGAGCTTTTTATCCCCACGTATAAAACATGTTTGTGGTAGAACTGCAGGTGTGCACAGTTCCTATGAGCGACGCGGAATTTTGGATTTTAAGGCCTGCACGTTTTTATGACCATTTGCCCCTAGTGATGACTGAGGGGGGCAGTTAAATGAACCCCATCACCAGAACTGGCACATTTCTGTGTGAATCTTACGCACTAACCTGCCGCTCCTGAAGCGCGATCCAGTTCTCTGTAGGCCTTGGCATCTCTCCGCCTTTCTCCTTGGCGTTCACTCCTTCTTTCTTCTTCCTCTGCAGAAAACATGCCTTGAACTGCCACAGGATGAAGCCTGCTCTTTTCAGCGTGCTCTGTGAGATCAAGGAGAAAACAGGTGCGTTGGTGTCTTTTCTGGCCTCAGCTTTCCCAAAAAACCCCGTTCAGTCGTCAGCTCTGCTCTCATTTAACATGCCCTGGATTTTCCCTGGGAGATTCTACAACTTAAAGCTATTTATTTTGGCTAACAGTCTTCTGTAAGCTGGCAATTTGATGTGCTTTTTCTAATGCTGTCTGTGTGCACGTTTGGAGAGACAATGCTGCTTATTGGAGCAAGTGTTCTGGTTGTGTGTATGTGAAGAACCTAGAGGCTGGGGTTGTTTGATGTCTGGCTGGATCTATAGAACCCTGAATAATCCTGCTGTGTTTTTTCCTTTAAGAAAATGGTACCAAAATTGTGGTGGTAGGAAGAGTTCAAAGTTGCCAAATAACTGTATTAGGGAGAAAAAGAGACAGGGAGGCAGAACGCTCGGGGGTGTTGGGAAAATAAAGAAGTAGCAGGAAATGGAGCTGGTGGTCACGCAGCTTTGAGGAGCAGAAGCTCTGGGGGCAAAGGGGTTTTGGTTTTCAGTCGCCCAGTGTATGCTCGTACACAAACACTTAAGGATTGTTGTTTGAATAGCTAATTTCTATAAACTATAGTGAATTCTGATGGTTTTTTAGAGGGTAACTGCTTTCATGATACGTAACAAAATGGTGGTGTTTTTCTTGTGTTAACATTTAACATCCTAAACCCACGTTTGGATTATTTTTTCTAAAAGAGTAGGGAAGCCAGCAGTGCTCCTCGTTGTATGGCCAGGTGAGGGGCCACGCGGTTCCGTCCTCTGCGTGCCCTTGTCATCGGGGGCAGCTTTGGGGCAGACAGGACACGTTCTGTTCTGGAGAGTTTGGTTGCATATATTGTGTTCTTAGGATATCAGGTTGCTTCTGAAGAGAAATGTTGTGGTAGCAAGTGTGTGTGTGCTCCCTGGGTGTGCGTTTCTCTCCCTCCTTTGGGGATTGCTGTCCTGGAAGAGGGTCTTCCCTCTGTTTTTCCTTTCTACGCTGAAAGCTGCCTTCTGCATTTTATTGATTGAGACTTCTCTGAGCGAGATACACGGGCAGGAGCAGACTCTGCTGGATTTGTTTTGGTCTCGTAGGTTTTTGAATGTCTGATGGTCTGTCTCTTCCTTATTTAAATTATGGGGAGCAGATGTTATGGCTTCAAGCAGACAAAAGCCTGGACATACTGTAGCACGAGGTTTTGGGGCTTCCTTTGTGACCCAGGCACACAAGCTGCTTTTCTAGCTCAGAAATCGGTTTCAAACACGTTCCTCCCCCCCCTCCATCTTTCCTTTGCCCTTTGTTGGAGCGCTGGTGTCATTGACAATAGCTTGGGATAAGCTGTACGCCTTCGCAAGGGGCAGCCGGCTGAAAGGTGCTGGAAAATTCTCCCCAATCGTGTTTATTAATTAAAAAGAAATTACAAATGATCCTTTGTAATTTAAATAGATTTGGCCACATTTAATATTTTGTTCAAGCCCTGGGTTTCCTCCCCCTCTAAATGATTTTATTTTTTTTTTTATTTTAAACCAGTTATGGGAAAAACAGGTATTTTATTTTCAAGTCTTAAATACAGGCCTGAAGCGTATGTAGCTGTTTGAAGAGGCATCTTTATCGTGCTCTTCTGCCTTACTTGCTCTAGGAAGGAAAATCTGGAAAGGAAAGCAAGTCTGAGCAAAGTGTGTGTCACTTATTTTGGTACCAGTGATCTTGTACAGTTCATTACAGAACTGCAAACCTTTAATTAATGAGATGTAAATATATTGTAATGATTGCATTTGCATACTGAGTGAGGCTTCAGCACCTTAGTTTGTGAGGTGTTTTAATTAAAGATTAATTAGAAATGATGGGAATTTCATTTTGCTTAGTATAATTATTTTACATATTTGATGAATATCTGGTAGGTGACGTGCCAGAGAATGCACAATGTTACACTGGTACAGCTGAAGGCAGCGGCTCCTCGGGCCTTTTGAGCCAGTGCAGGGTTTTTCTTAAACATCCGTAAAAGTGGTGGGTTGTGAAGGATTTCAGGGAAGTGTTTAAGTGTGAACGATTTCACTGTTAGCAAGGACTTTCTAAATCACGCTTCAAACACTGTGCCATAACTGGTTGTGGCATAGCTGCAGCCTCTTAGCATCTTGAGTGTTAATAGAGTCGTTATATGTGCTTAAACTATTGTGGGAACTTGGAAAATCTGGTGGCCAAAAGGCTGCTGAGAAGCGTCCAAGTCGGTAACAAGCAGTGTGTGAGGACAGGCAGATGTAACGAGTCAGTGTTGACTGGGATGCTGCTTTTTTTGTGTGGTAACTACTTTTTTTTCCCTTTGGGATCCTTTTTGTTTAATGAAATCTAGTCGGTAAGCGTGCTGAAAAGGTTGGCAGGTGAACAACTGCAGCTCTCGTTCCTGGAAACTGGAACTGGCTGCTACTTGGAGCACACACAGGTGTGAGTTCACTGAGTAGGAAGTTTTGAGTGAATCTGATGTAACTTACAATCTGTACAAATATTATCGTTAGGTGAAGATTCTAGAAGTAAAAATAAAGACACAAAAGGTAGCCATTCTGGGGGATGACGGCTTAAATTTACAAATAATATCCGTGGCAATGATGTTTAAACTCGTGTTTTGACTGTCACGCATGCTAAGATGCTGCAGTTAGGCCAAAAGTTTAAAATCAACCTGATGGAGCGGGTCGAACAGACGGAGCTTCTTGGACTCATTGATTCTTAGGTCTGCTCACCGTTGAGAGGGTTTATGAAATAAAAGTTTGAGCTGCTGGGTTGGGAATGCAGTTTGTGGTGTGTTGATGGCCGTTAACTCCGTTCTAGTCTCCCGTGCCTTCCTGGAGCCAGCCAACCAGAGTCTTCCCTCCAGACTGGGAAGGTGCTTTATACATGCTTTTCAGGAGTCAGCTTGAGATGAGCTTATGTGTAATTGATGATAACTAATGTCTAATTACCATAATTAGACAAGTGACATAAAATTAAGCTGCAGCTGGGAGCTTGACTTCAACACGAGGTACTCTGATATGCATCATAATGTGCATAACAAGACGTTTGGCAGAAGCACGTTCAGATAAGAAGGTGACACCACAATATCTGTTGCACTGAATTCACACTTCCCAGCCCAGATAGTTTAGGGTGAGTTTTGCCAAAAAGACTGAGAGCAAATGGCCGTTGGCAAACTCTCTGCTGGAAAAAAGGAGAACTGGCGACGTTTGAAAACAAAAAACCGCCAACAAATTAAAAAAAACTTTTTTCTGCGTTTAATTTCTTGTAACAATCACTCATTAAAGGGTGCATGCATTAGATGGTCTGCTATTTATTCTTTATAAGGTATTAATTTTAATTCTGTAATGAGTTAGAAAAGCCACAAACTTCTTAAATAGTCAACAGTTTCCTCTCTCACTGGTGTCTGAGCTTGAGTTCAACAGTTACACACGATCTACGTCACAGCTATTTTTGCCTTACCTTTGGCTTGCAAAAGGACGGGGGATGTTCTGGAGAAGAGCTGGGTTGCTGTGGCAGGGCGAGGGTCTGCAGCCACTCCAAAGCTCCCTTTTCTTCAGAATTGTGTAGTAGTTTCTGTACAGCCTGCAAAATAGGAGGTTCAGCAATGTGATTGTGAGCTTAGGCTGCTTGTGTGCTCAGAATTACGTCTGTGGTGCATTGGGGTTCTCTTAGATGAGCTGTTCTTTTGCCTGTTGGGTGCTGAAAATTGTTATTAATTCAGAAGTTTAATGTCTCTGTACATTGTTCTCCTGCCCTCGCGCTAGAATCTTTGCATAACCAGAGATATTTTGTGTTTATCTTTGGTAGGGAACATAATATCCCGTTAACTTGCCAATTACAATTTGGAAAAGGTCATTTGAATTTGGTAGCTTCACAAGGCTAAGACCAACTGTTCCTCCAACTCAAATTGGCTAGCAGTTAAAATCAAATTAAAAGCCAAAAAGCTGTTGGCATTTGTAGTATTGACTCAGTATCTCATGAGTTCTTGCCCTTTTTAAAGAAGGGAGTTCGTAATTAATTGTCAAAAAGTTTGGGAAATGGAGTTTTTGCTTGGAATCAAACTTGAATAATTTGAAAACTCGCCTTATGTTTTGGTGTTTCTCAACCTGAATAATGCCCCGTTCGTTCTGATGTGTTGCCCTGTGGCTTCGTTAAACACTCCCTTTTTTTTCTTGAGCTCAAGACCTGCTAAAGCTTCTTTGCCAGAATTGAAATGGATGCTCGTTCCTGTTTCGGAAATAATCTTTTGATTCCCTCTTTATATTTATCTAGTGTTAAGTATTCGCGGTATTCAGGAAGAAGATCCCCCAGATGCTCAACTAATGAGACTAGATAACATGTTGCTGGCAGAGGGTGTCTCCGGGCCCGAGAAAAGAGGAAGAGGAGGACCGATGGCTGTAGCAGCAACATCAGGTGGCTGTCCAAATGACAATAGCATTGAACACTCTGACTACAGGGCCAAGCTGTCACAGATCCGACAGATATACCACTCTGAGCTAGAGAAATATGAACAGGTGATCTTTCTGCATGGAAGAGTTTTTATCATCTCAATTAAAAATAACCGTTTTTTCCTTTGGTGTCGGTTGTGAGAACGGAACAGGAGGTATAACGGGTTCAGGTGAACGCGAGGAGAGCGATTCAGTGGAAAACTTATCTCAGTGTTACAGAAGTAGGGTGAAGATAGAGGGACTGGACATCAGACTGAAGATAATAAATGTCTCGTTTGTCTTTGTTGCCGTTTTTTAAGGGTAAATAAGAGTAAAGCTGAAACATGGAAACTCCTCTGAAGCGTTTTGGATATATATTCTTGTTGGGGAAACGAATTCTCGGGTGTTTTGTTGTTTGTCGATACAAATGTGTGTCTTTTCAGGCCTGCAGCGAGTTCACCACCCACGTTATGAACCTGCTTAGGGAGCAGAGCAGAACAAGGCCGATTTCGCCAAAAGAAATCGAGCGCATGGTGAACATAATCCACGGCAAATTCAGCACCATCCAGATGCAGCTGAAGCAGAGCACGTGCGAGGCCGTGATGATCCTGCGCTCGCGCTTCCTCGATGCCAGGTATGAGAAAACACAACCGAGGGACAACGGATGTTTAAGCCTGAGCGGCTTTTGTTGCTTGTGATTGTGTGAGAAATCCCAAGTCTGTCATGCCCAGGGTTGGTCTAGTTAATATTTAAACTAGAAGAATTAAGAATTAAGAAATTCTTAAAGAATTAAGAATTAAGAAATTCTTAAAGAATACAGAATTAAGAATTCTTAATTCAAATTAAGAATTTGCCACCCGTTACGCCTGCTTTGACACCAACACCAATTCCACTCAAGTCTTACATTCACCTTCAAACCAAATGTAATTTAGAGGAGAAGACAAGCCAACAGTGTGCTCTAGCCACTCTGTAAGACAATTTAAATAGGAATAACTGATGTTTTTATAGGCGTAAACGACGTAACTTCAGCAAACAGGCGACAGAAGTTCTGAACGAGTATTTTTATTCGCACCTGAGTAATCCTTACCCCAGTGAAGAGGCCAAAGAAGAGCTAGCGAAGAAGGGTGGCATTACAGTTTCACAGGTATCAAGTGTTTTATCTGGAATTAAGTGACTTTTTTTTCCTTGAACGATGTTTTTTTATCCCGTAGTTAGCAACAGGCTTGTCACTGGTACTTTAAATAGGATTTAGGTTATTCTGAAGGTATTTAATAGGTATTTTCTGCTTGAAGCCTAGTTTAAAACGTCTCCTTTGCTGGTAACTTCTGCACATAGAGGAAAACGTAATAATTTGATCGAATGCTAACAGCGATCTACGTCTCCAGGTTTCCAACTGGTTTGGTAACAAAAGAATTCGATACAAAAAAAACATGGGGAAGTTCCAAGAAGAAGCTAATATTTATGCCGCAAAAACAGCAGTGGATGCAACCAATGTCGTGGCTCAAGGCAACCAGGCAAATTCTCCGTCTACACCAAATTCAGGTGAGTGAGAGTGCTGGTGAAGTGTCTGTCTGCTCAGAAGTCCCTAATTATTTCTTGTGACAATTAGTACCACGGACTGCCGATGTTTGACAGTCATAGGTTTTCTTTTTCTTTTAAACTTATGTAATACTTGTTGAAGAACCATTTTTGCTGGGTTTTATTTCTCATTAAAACATGGGTTGGTTTTTTTTTCAGCTTCCTCTGGCTCTTTTAAGATGACCAATTCCGGAGATTCGTTTATAAACCTGCAGTCATTGACTTCCTACCAGAGCTCCCCAGTGGGAGCCAATGTGCAGTCGCAGGTCAGTAAGGAAAAAACCTGCTGCTATTCTTTTATCCCTTTAAATTTACATTAATCAGCATTTTCTCATTTTAGAGTCAGTCTTGTTCCATATAAGTAGAACTTTGCTTAGGATTTGTGGTTAACAGTATTGTTAAACTTTCTGCTGAATTTCTAAATCCATCTGAACTAGCTCTGTGCAGCTCAGGTGACAGCAAAAACTGCAGAGAAAACTTGTCTTCCTGCAAAAAAACCTCCCCTTATTTAAAGACTTTTTGGCCCAAAAGACATGTACCACATCCTACTGCATTTCACCATGACGTTTTATCCTTACTGCTCTCATTGTGTGGGATCTTACTCTAGATGGATTCCTTACACCACGTCATACACCAGACAGGAAGATATGACACAATTGTGGGGAATCCTTTGTACACGACGCAGCGCATAGATGTAAGATGTACCGAGGTATTCGTTAATTTGCCTGGTTAATGATCTGTGAAAAAATGTTGACTTTCTATTCCCATGACATCTCTGATGTGGGGATAGGAAAAAGCTGGAAAAAGATGTAGTTTAATACAAGAGCCTTTTCCTCACGGAGACTTGATTTAAAATTTTGGCTTTGCTCACCAGAAAATGTGCGTTTCAGTTAATGCTGGCATAAGGAGATGGCACTTGGAACAAGAGTAACACCGTGAAATCGGGGAGGGGGAAGAGGTTTTATGGGGTATTTGTGGACTCTGCTTTGCCAGAGCAGATACAGTTATTTCCTTTCAAAACCACTGTTCCTTGTAAGGTGTAAATATGTAAAGGCATACTTTGTTGTCTGCAAGTAGTTTCTTAAAGATTTGATGAAATTATACATTTGTTCTCCCTTCAGGCTAATGGCAGCTGGCAGGATGCTACCACCCCTTCATCAATCACTTCACCTGCTGGAGACCCTGGAAGTGTTAATTCGGATGCATCTAATTAAGTTTTTAGGACCTATTGATGAGAGGAAAGAGGTCATTAGTGTAATTTGTCAATGTTGCTCTTTTTGCCAATACTATTGTTTATACAACTTGACACACAGCTAATTACCTCAGAAAAACCCCTGGAACCAATAGAAGATTGTGATTACAATGATACCTCTCTACCTCTCAGCCTCATGCAGTCGAGTTCTTTTGACTTATGCCCATTGGGATGTGAAATTGTTTTAAAAGAACTTGCTTCATTTTCCTGACCAAATTCATTTTTTAAAATAAGGATTTTATGGTAAGAATCGGAAAGTGTCTCTTCTAGAACTTGGCGTTTGTCTCAAGTTTTACAGCTTAAGAAAATTGACTTATTTTAATTTCCATAAAGTTTTTTACTATGAAATTTCTGTTCTAGTTGATAGCTACTAACAGTTAAACCCCCCCCCGTATTGTAATTGTATGCGTTCTCTGTATTGTAATTTTGTATAGGGAAAATAAGCTTTTTCTTAACTAGAATTCATTCTGAGCTTAATTAATCAGAACGTCGCTTTACCAAAACTCTCACTGGACTTTGCTCTCGGGTAGGACCTTCCATCCTGTGTCATTCCACGTCATTCTAATTTAATGTCTAGTGAAAAAAAAAAAAATAATCAACACAACCACCTGACTGCCCCATGGATAATAGGGTTTTTGTGCATTTCTGCAGCTGTTAACAAAGTCCACCCCTTTCAGTTGAGATTTTATCAAAGATAATAAACTTCCAAAGCCTTTTTTTTTTTTCTTTTGTGTCGTCTTTCTTGTTTTTTAGCTCTCGGCTTTCCTCACCTGCGCGCTGAGGCGGCCCCGGGGCTCCCTGAGGGGAGGAGGGAGCGCCGCGCTCCCTCAGGGAAGGGCGGGAAGCGAAGGGCGGGAAGCGCGCGGCGGGCTCTGCGCATGCGCCGCCTGAGGGCGGGCGGGCCGCGCCTTCCCGCCATGCCCCGCGCCCAACGGCCGCCATGGCGGAGCCTACGCCGAGGGGCTCCGGGCCCCGCTCCGCCGCCCCCCCGCGGCCGTGTGCCGGGTCGGAGGAGGAGGTGAGCGCTGAGGGGGGCTCGGCTGGGCTGAGGGGTCCTCAGGGAGGCCTCGCTGCCTGCCTCCTAACGGGTTTTTCCCCTCAGCGTTCCCCCGGCGGAGCCCGCCCTGCGGCCGAAGGGGTGGCGGCAGGTAAGGGCGGCAGCGGCGGGGCTGGGAGCGGGGAGGGCTGGGTGGAGCCGAGCATCACCCCCCCGGCTCTGCCCGGCGCCTGGGAGAAGGATCTCCGTGCTGGAAGGGAGAACCGGAGGCACCGGGAGCCTCGGGAGGCTGTGAGCGGTGATCCAGCCGTCGCCCCTCGGCGCTGCTGGTGCTCCGAGCTAGAAAGTAAAGCTCAAAGAACAGGTTGTTGAGAAGAAGGAGAAAGAGGGAAGGGGAGAAGAGAGCAGAGCAAAAAGAGCCCCCCCGCATCCCCCCAAGCTTTCCCTTTTACAGTGAACATGATGTTAATGTTATAGAATACACCTGAGGGGCAGCTGCCCTGGATTTAACTGCTGATGGCCTTGATCACCATCCCCCAGCTGGCCACAAACTGAAACAAAGTGTAACAGAAACTTGATTCTATAAATTTTATCCCCACGAAACCAGGACAGACCCTTTCCTCTCTTTTGACCCTGCTGACATATGGATTTCTGTCTGTTTTTCTCAGAATCGGACCCTGGAGAGAAAAAAGCAGATCCTGAGCAATTCCCAAAGCCACCTGACCTGACTGCTGTTGGCAAGAAGAACGTTAGTCCCTATGAGCCAACCGCAGCGGCCATGAGGAAAAGATCCCAGGAAAGTCCCAGCGTCAGGAAAAGCCCCCTCGGATCTAGTGACAAGAGGCTGTCTCCCTGGAGAAGCAGCCCCAGGAAAGACCATACCTTGAGTTCTTTTAGCTTGTCCCCGAGGCAGCTCATCACCACTCCTCAAGCCAAGCGTCGCTCTTGGTGTCGTTCGAGCCTGAAGGGGACGAAGCGCCGAAAATCTCTGCCCCCGGTTCACCAGGATGTCACTGGTGCGTGCTCTGCTGCTTCCCTTCATCAACCTTCTTGAGCAACTCGTGTGGCAGCCTGCAGCGAGTTGAAATTTAGTCTCATGGCACGACCTTTGGGGTGATTACAGACTAATTGCGTTATTCCAGACCAGTAGCCACTGAGGGCCGTGTTGGCAGTGGTCTCAGAAGTCCCGGTGCTGGAGGATGACAGGAGATGCTGCGCTAACGGGTTCTGCAGAGCAGGGGTTTGCAGCCTCTGCCTCTGTATTTCCACGGCTGAGCCTTAAGTGTGACTTTCCCTTGTCAGGAACTCTGGTTTTCCCTCTTTTCCCTGCTCCGTCCACATCCTGCAAACCACCCTCCCAACACAAGAGCTTTTGGTGTCTTGCAGGAACATTCCAGCTGTTTGTAGCTTGGTGTGAATTTAATTGTTGTTAAATAATTTTGATTTTTCAGAATTAAGCAAATCAATTAGCCTGGATCTGCCAGAGACAGACCGGCTCTCTCTGCTGCTGTTGTCCAGTTTCCAGGTAAGCTCCTCTCTTAAAAGTGAATTATTTTTCTCTTGCCTTTTTTCTGCCACTAAATGTATGTTTTGGTTTGTATGACTGAGTTGTGAGGTACGGGCTGGGGCAGGAGGGACTCCTTCCTCCTTGAGTAACGAATCCTCCCCCCAGCTTTGTCACACAGCTCACAAAAGGGTGCTGAGATGTTCTCTTCTCTCTCAGTTTTCTGCACAGAAGCTCGAACACGTCTTGAAGCAGGCGGACGGCTTCAGCCCGGAGGCTTTCACAGCTCACGGTGAGGCGCAGGGGTAATCCTGGGCTTAAACCACCGACCCTTCCCGAGCCGCTCTCGGATTGAAACCAGCCGCCCTCTAGAAGGGGTGGGGGCAGCCAGGGGGCAGCCAGAATAGGGGAGTGGTGTTTTTAACATGCTCTGCGTCACCAGTTTCTGGGAGGGAAAAGACAAACGGAGGCGCTGAAGTGAACCGTGGCCACAGGGATGAGTTGTTATTCCTTTAGAAACAGTTAATTAATACCAGAATGCCTCTGCTGAGGAACCAGAGCAGCAGCTGCAGGTTGGGAACCAGCTTCATGTCTCGGTGTCGGTGTTTTCTAGGCGGTGGGTACAAGCATTGTTTCATCCTGTTTTCATTTTGCCTCCAGTGCACTCGGTTTCAGAGGACCTGAAGCGATACATGCAGAAGCTGAAACGAGACGGGACGCTGAAGGGCTGCACGGAAGACCCTCAAGGGTACAGCCTGGCCGAGCTCATCCCCTGTGGGGTGGGAGCAGTGGGGCGGGTCTGGACACAGAATGACTGTTGGCGTGTACAGGGACCTCACCCTGCCAGCAAAAACCTTCCTAACCCGGTGTCACAATGCTCTGGGTTCATTTAGATGTTGTAATTAGCTGGCTTCCCTCATGCAGGCAGCTCTGGCAGAACCAGGGAGGAAAGGCTGATGTGCAATTATGCCCGCGGAGTTTAGGGGGGTGAAAAGGGGAAAGAATCCACTTGTAAATGGGCAAGAAACCCCTCGATGGTCCCTTTGTGCACACGCAGGGTCTGCAGAGGGGAGTGGGGCAGAAGTCAGAGGCAGACCAAGTAAGATTTTGCTTATTGGATGAATAAATAGGTATAAAAATCACATTATATGCACATGG
Organism: Nyctibius grandis; assembly: GCF_013368605.1. Lineage (NCBI taxonomy): Eukaryota > Metazoa > Chordata > Aves > Nyctibiiformes > Nyctibiidae > Nyctibius > Nyctibius grandis. The sequence continues at coordinate 219,501 of NC_090692.1, forward strand.
ATAATAAGGATCATGTGTTTGGGGGATGATATGTGGGGTTGTTTAGCCTAGAGAAGAGAAGGCTCCGGGGAGACTTTAGAGCCGCCTTCCAGTGCTTCAGGGGGGCTGCAGGGACCCTCTGTCAGGGGATGTAGTGACAGGATGAGGGGCAATGGCTTTAAACTGAGAGAGGGGAGATTTAGGTTAGATTTTGGGAAGAATCTCTGTCCCGTCTGTGCTTTAGGGTTTTGCTGGACTCGGCCTTGGATGAGTCGGTGGCCCAGGTGAAGGAGTACATCGCCAGGTGAGCCCGCCCACACCCCGAGGCTCAGCGCCCGCGGGGGCTCGGACACCTCTTCCTCGAGGGGGTTTTGGGGGGGTTTAATCCTGTGGCTGTTCTTGGCACGAGCCTGAGCCTGGGCTGTCGCTGCGGGGTACGGACCTGCTCCTCCTCCTCCCGCTCCGCAGGTTCAGCACCGAATGTCGCTCCTGGGATCAGCTCCTGCGGCGCTACCAGGGAAGCGCTGAAGAGATGGCCAGGTGGGGGCGGTTCCTCCCTGTCTTGCAGCTGTTTAGGGCTTGAAAAGAAAATGAAATGAGGGCAGAGAAATGGTTTGTTGTGCAGGCGGCTGGAGGAGTGCAGGAGGGACGGGGGCCGGGCAGAGCCGCTGAGTTACCTCCAGACATCGCAGGCCAGAGTCCTCAGCAGCAAACCCAACTACCAGCAGATCCTGGATGACCAGGGCGAGGTCTTGAGCTGCATGGAGCTTGTGGTGAGCTGGTCCCAGCTGTTTGAGGGAGAATCTTCTGCCCCCGGTGAGGATTGAGGGAGTTTTTGGGGTTTTTTTTTTGAGGTGCTTTGGTTTTGCAGCTCGATGAGCTCCAGCAAGTGGTGCAGCTGCTGCAGGCCTTCGGCGAGGACAGCCGACAGTACCTCCGGCGCCTGTCGGAGCAGCTCGGTAAGCGGGTGTCCCCCGGGGGGTGGTGGAAGCCCCCGTGGGGGCCGGTAACGGGGATTAACGGGCGTTTCCCCCCTGTTGCAGCCGCCAGGACCTTCCGGCAGCTGGAGAACTCCCCCGTGCGCAAGCTGATCGCCGCCCCGCCGAGGAGCGCGCTGCCGCCGGAGGGCTGAGGGGGCGGGGGGCTGCGCTCTCGGTGCTGCGGTCAATAAAGGCGGGGGGAGCCCGGCGCCTCCCGGTGCCTCCCGCTGTCCGGTCCCTCCGCGCTTCCGCCTTTGAACGCGCCCTGGGCGTCAATCGCCGCTTATTGGCCAGCGCGCGTCGCTCAGAGCGCGCCGGCCAATCACTGCAGCCGCAGTTTGCGTCGCCCAATGGTTGCTCAGCAGCGGGGAGGGGGGCGGAGCTCCGCCACTCCCGGGGCAGAGGTGGCGGCCATGGCGGCGGCGGAGGAGGCCCCGCTCACCGGCGTGGCCTTGGCCGCTGCGCCCGAGGCGGCCCCCGCCGGCTGGACCGCGGTAGGCCCGGGGGGCGGGGGGGGACACGGGCCACCGCCGCCCGGTTCCGTGGCGGCCTGACGCTCCGTGTGCCCGCAGATCACCGTTACCGTGGAGGGCGCGGCGGCCAACCTGGGCAAGGGCTTCGGGCACAAGGGCGGCGGGTACCTGTGCGTGAGCACCGGCGGAGCCCAGGTGCGGGGCGGGGGGACGGGAACCGGGACCGGGGGGGGCGGCACCGGGGCCGGGACGGCGGCGAGTGCCAGCCCGGAGGGGAGGGACCGGGGAGGGGGGCTGGGGACCGAGCCCGGTCCGGTGCCGAGGGGTCCCGTCGCGTCCAGGCGGCCCCCGGGCCCGTGGTGACCGACGTGCAGGTGCTGAGCGACCGGAGCCCGCAGCCCGCCGGCTACACCCGCGCCCCCGAGTTCCCGGAGCCTCGTAAGTGCCCCCCCGGGGGCGGGAGGGGGGTGTGTGTAACGGCACCCGGTCCCAAGCCCCCCTCCTCGGCCCTGTCGCCTGTCCCCCCCCGCAGGGACCGGTGTCTCCCGGAAGAAGCGGGTGTACGTGAAGCTGCTGCCCCGGGACGCCGCCGCCACGGCCGTGCTGGACATCAAGCTGAGCTCCAAGAGCAAAGCCCTCCCGCAGTACCTGAAGATAGGGTAGGGCGGCCCCGCCCGCCGCCGCCGCCCCGCCGCCCCCGGCACGAGCCTGGGGGGTGTCATATCTTCCCCAGGGAAATGGGTCACTTCGCCATTTGGTGTAAAAAGGGGCCGGTTCGGCAGCGCAGCCCCCCGCCCGTCCCCCGCCCGCGGACGCTCAGCGCCGGCCTGAGGCAGCTCTCGCTCCAGCCCCCGGACTCGGAGCACAGGTACCTCCTTGTCCCTCCCCATCTCACCTGAACCAGTCCGGGACTGGGAATAATCCTGCGCCTGCTGGTGCCACCTCGTGGTTTCCATTCCCGTGCTCTGGGGCTTGTGCTAATGATCTTCCTCTCTGCGTGAGGGACGTTAATTAATTAAATCTGCCGCAGGTCACCCGGGGCTCGGTGCAGCATCAAACGTGCCTCTCCGCAGGAATCCCTGTACGACACCGCCACCATCTACGGCCTCTCAGGTACCGCGGCTCTGCGTGCGGAATGAACGAGGCAGCTGCACAAGCGTCTCCCTAATTAAGGGGAACTTTAAAATAATTAAAATAGAGGCTGGGGGCTGGTTCCTACCCAAGTGCTTCCGCACGGTTGTTCCCTTCAAAGACTGGAATTGAGCTAAATTTTGAGAGGAAAGTTTTATTAAAAGGCTTCTCCCTTCCTGCAAGTTATCCCTTGCTTCAATTAAAAGGCGCCCTTGACACCTCGCTCAGGGGGCTGAGGTGACCCGTTCCCCTCCCCTGCTTTCCCCAGCGGTGAGGGAACGGGGGGTTTTTAGGAACTTTGATGTTCCTAAAGCAGCTCTTGCCTCTCTCCGCAGCCATGGACGGCGTGCCTTTCACACTACACCCCCGCTTCGAGAGCAAGCTCAGCTCTGGCAGCAACGTGAGTCTTCCTTTAAGCCGCTGTTCTTAGTCCTCCCTCATTAACTAGTCCTAATTAGAAATATTTGATGTCTTTTCTTAGGCCATCCTTGCAGACCTGAATGTTAAATCACTCGCCGATATCGAGAACGAGGTAAGGGGGCTGCTTTGTTCCTGCCTCTCTTTCGGGGCGGCGAGCGGTCGTGGTCTGAGTGTCTCAAACACCCCCGCCCTGTCCTGACCGAGTGGTTTTTATTTCCAGTACAATTACGCTTTTGTCGTCGAAAGGACGGCCGCTGCCCGGCTCCCGCCCGGCCTCTGTTAGCGCCAGAGCCCCCCTCGAGGACGGGACCTGCAGCCAAACACCCAGCAAGGCTGAGCTCCTCTCCCTCTCTCTGATTACATTTCAGGGTACCTGAAGAATCGCAGTCGGTATCTGATTACACACATTGCTGAGGGAGAAGCAAATGTTTCTCCCCTCACCTGCCAAAATATTTTTGTAATGGTTTTAAAATACAGGGCTTGAGGGCTGGCACCTACAGCAGCACCATGTAGAGAAGTTCTGGGCAGTGTTTGTTCTCCTGCGCTTTGTCAACACTAAACTCTCTATTTTTACCTCCTGCGAGGGTGTTTGTGGTGTTTCTGTTGGGTGAGAGCTCCTGCCCCGCGGCCTCACCCTCCTTGTGTTGCTGTTTGTACTCCTGCGCTCGCTCCCCTTCCCTACTAAAAACACCACAGAGCTTTCAGCCCCACAAAGGAAGTTCCAAACGTGTTTCAAAATAACATCGATTCTCATTTTAGTTACCAAATTCTGTAAACGTTTCCTTAAACGCTGGGGCAGTACAAAACCTCCCGCCCGTTGGTGGGGACGTCCTGGCACCGTTAAAAAGTCGGGGCTCGTTCCACAGAGGTGGTTTTCCGTGTGATGTTGGAAGGAAGCGTCCCCACGCCTGGCTCTGAACAGGGTCAGAGTTACTGTCAATAAGAGTTCAGGATGATTCTTGTGATGGTGGAACCCTGGGTGCTGTCCTCCGCGGAGCGCTGCTGGGGGCGAGGGCCTCGCCCTCCCTTCACGAAGGCACTTTCAGTTTCTCGCTCCCCAGCAGGAACTGAAGCATTCGGTCCACTGACAAGGCGAGGAAGAAGTCAGCCAGCAGCACCTGCGTGATCACCATCTTGAACTAGGGAAACAAACACAACTTGTTAGTCCCTCTCCTCAGTCCCTCTGTCCCCGCAGAACGGAGCTTCTGCCCCACTATCGGCCTCTGCTCAACTGGAGCTTGAATTTCCCTTCACAGCACGCCGTAAAAATTGGTAAATGGTAAAAAATTCACAGTGTGCTGTAAAAAATCCCCGATGCTCCAGCAGGGTGGCTGCCAGCTCCCCACACTTAAAGCTATTCATGCTCCTGTGAGTCATTCTCTGCCTGAGATTCTGCTAAAAACCTTGAGTTCCCTCCAGAATTCCTGGGGACAGGCTCAGTCCTGCTCTCCCCGCTGAAACCACACGTAGAAGTCAGCAGGCACAGAGAAACGCCCCCCGCTCACCTCGGCCGGGATTTCCACCAAGCCAAACTGCTCGTTGAACTCTGGTGAGGAGCCGGTGAGGAGGCCCACGATGGCCAGGCCCGAGAGGACGATGCTCCACAGTAAAGGCTTGTTCTCCTGGAGGCTCTCCATAAAGGGATGGCCCTGAAACGCAGCAGGGAGAAAGAGTGAGCAGGGGGAGGCTGTACTCAGTCACAGAAGGGTTTGGGTTGGAAGGGACCTTAAAGCCCATCCAGTTCCAACCCCCTGCCACGGGCAGGGACAACTTCCACCAGACCAGGTTGCTCCCAGCCCCATCCAACCTGGCCTTGAACCCTGCCAGGGAGGGGGCAGCCACAGCTTCTCTGGGCAACCTGGGCCAGGCTCTCACCACCCTCACAGCAAAGAATTTCTTCCTTAGATCTACATCTCCCCTCTCTCAGTTTAAAACCCTTCCCCCTCATCCTGTCACTCCACGCCCTTGTCAATTGTCCCCTTCTACAGCTTTCCTGGAGGCTCCTACTCGTTCAGACTAGGGCATGCGGAGCAATTCATGATGCAGTTTGGGACACTTGGCTCACTGCAACTTGGAGCAAAAAGAGGGAGTTTTTCCCCCGCAGAGCACTGACGAAATGCAGTTTGTGCTGAGAGAAGAGCACTGCTTTGTGCTATTGTGTTTTAATTACACAATCACTGCGCTGGTGCTGGTGGAGATGACTCAACCGTGCTTGCCTTGTAGTTGATAGCGAACGTGGCCATCTGCATCGCCATCGACATGATGTAGACGGTGCTGTTCACCAGGCTGGGCTCAAACTCCTTGTACAGATCCACAAACTCCTCCTGTCTGAAAGAGAACAAAGCCAGAGATCAGTGGGCCAGACTCAGAACCCTCAGGAACATTTCTCTTTCCTTGCATGACCCCACTGACCCCGGGTTATTTAGGTTTTGTTGGGCAACAACAGCTTGTTCCTGAGCAAGTGTGCTTGCACGGGGAGGAGCAGAGCTGCAGCTGCTGCAAGCACAGGTAATTATTGAATTATTGGGGTTTTTTCCACAAAATAAAAATCAATTTTTTGTGGTGGTTTTGTTTTAAAAAGCTTCCCAGTCATCCACCTCACTGGTGTTATTTCCATTTCCCCCCAGTCCCGTCGCACCCTTGCCACGCTGGGCTGCCGACGCACTCGACGTACAACTCAAAAACGCTTTTTCCACGTCTAACACACCAAACTCCCAACGCCTGGCGTGCTCACAGAGCACTGGGTGAGGGAGGCCTCTGCCATCCTCCTCAGCAGCAACTGGAGGAAACACCCCGGTGCTGGAGGAAGAGGCACTTACTTGGAGTCGCTGCGGGCCTGGGCGCCGCGGTACAGGTAGACGAGGCTGAGGAAGTGCACGAGGAACTGCAGCAGCACCGTCAGCACCGTGTAGAGGTTGAAGATGTTTGGCAGCGGGCGCTCTTTGGAAAGCGTCTTCAAAGGCTGGGGGAGAAAAGCAAGTGGGGTTCACTCGAATGATTTTGAGCATCTCAGGGCAGTTTTCCAGCAGAATCCAACCAATATTTGTGTTTCTCGGGAAACGCCTCCAAGAATTCCACTTTACATGAGACCCACAGCTCAGCTGGTTTCTCTGCACCACCCTTCCCACCTCTTCCAGCTGCTCCTGTAACCTGAACAAAGCTGCCTGCAATCACAAGATATTGTGATTGGAACCTCCTAAATCCAGGGGAACATAAACCCCCTCCCCAGCACTGTGGACTGTTCCTTTATTAAAATAAAGGGCCCTTTTTTGGGGAGAGGCCCTCCTTCAGCAACCCTGTGACTGACAGCGACCAGCCCCTGGCCCAAGGCGCTTCCCTGCCCTTACCTTCGACCTGGAGATGAAAAGGAAGCAGCCAGCCAAGAGCAGCCCCTGCAGAGTGGCCTGAAAATCACTGAACTTCACCCCTTCCAAGTAGAGGACGCTCTGGCTGTAAGCGAGGATCAGGGCGTTCAGGGCCAGGATCTTGAACATCTGGAGTGTTGTCACCAGCGTGCAACGACCTTGCTTGATCACGTGGCAGACTAAGGAGCAAGAGGAAGCAGCGTTTGGAAACGAAACAAAACAGGTTTGGGGGCTTTGTCCCTCAATTTTCTCCTCCTCTGAAGCAGTACGGAGGGCAGCTGACCCCTCACTGCCTGCATCCCTCACCCAAGAAACCCCCACGAGGCTGCTCCACACAACCAGCTGGCAAAGCCGTGGGTCTGGGGGCATTTCTCACCACCCCACACCCTCTGTCGTGGCTTATTCCCCTCAGGGAACCCAGACACCAGCTGTTCAGCTCCCACCACGCACTTACTGCACTGAATGGAAGAGAGCTTGGAGGTGAAGGGGGCTGCAATGCTGGCATCGCCCAGCTTCACGACGGGCACGCGCTCCTCTTCCAAATCCTTCAGCACCTGACTGATCCGCTCCTGCAGGCAACAAGAGGAAGATGCCAATGCACACCTTGTTATCACAACCTGGATCACAGACCATCCCGTGCTACCCACTCCCAAGGTGAGGCTGAGACGCCTTCGTGTCTGCAGCATCAGCTTGATGGCTGGGTGGAAAAGCAGCACCTTCTCTGCCTAAATCCATTCTGCTTTCTCAGGGTAAGCAGCAGACAAGCTGGTCTTTTCCCAGTACATCCTGCCACTTCCAGTTCTCATGAATTAGCAGTAAACCAGAGGAGGGTCAAAGAGCAAGGACAGGTTAACGGGCTTTTAAACGCCCAGGTACCAACCCTCTGGATGGCCAGCTGCTCCTCCCTTTGGGACATGACTCTGTGCTTGGCTCCACGGGAGGTGGGCTTCACGGCCCCGCTCCCCACCGACGGCAGGGCCGGCCGCCCGTCGCCGGGTCCATCACGAGCTCTCCTCTTCCGTTCAGGCAGTCTCTCAGGAGCATTTGCCAGCAGTGCCACTCCTGTAAGAGCGTGAAAACATCAGCTGCAGGGAGAAAGGGCTGTGATCCCTCTGCCTGCAGAGCATTTTCACACAGAGGTTTTACACTTGCTGAAGTAAGACTTAGGAAAAAAGAATTAGGAAGAATCTTTCTTCCAGCGAAACGTGTTTGCAGCCAGTTCCTGCTGCCTGCTGGTGTGCACACAGTGGGTGTTCCACAGCACAAAGATCCTTCCTCTTTATGTTGGTTTCTGCCACCAAATGCTGTTGGTCAGATCGATCCCAGCCCTCGAAACACCAGAGAAATGAACCCCGGCTTCGTGCTGGCCAAACCCAGACAGGGGCACACACGAGTCCTGCCTGCGGACTCACCCACATCTGCGTGTTTCAGAGCTCCCACGTCGTTGGTCCCATCCCCACACATCAGCGTGACGTAGCCCAGGCTCTTCAAAGTGGTGATGACAAACTCCTGCAAAAAGAAAGGCACAGTGAGAGCTGGCTGCCTGCGTGTCCTGATACGCTGCTGTCTGGTTTACACGTCGTGGTCAAGTGCTTCTGTTCTGCAGGAACTCACTGGCCTCACCCCACACTCCAAAAGCTTCACCTTCAGGCTCTGTTTTAGCAGTGCAGAGCTAGGACAGGCTCAGGACTCTTTAGGATAACAATGTGGTGCACCCTGAGCCCTGGTTCTTGCTCCCTGCTGGATTGATATTGGGAGAGGTGACGCTGCTGTGTCGAAAGCAGCTCCAGCACTGATCATGTGGAGCATCCACGTGGCTCCCAAACCCCAGCCCTGCGAAACCTGGGTTCTACCAGCAGCTGAGATCTCTCACCTTCTGCTTCGGCACCACCCTGGCAAACACCTGGATGTGCGGTATGAGCTTCAGGAGCTGCTGCCTGTTCACAGACTGCAGGTGGGAGAGACCTTCCCCAGTCACACACAGGTCGTATCGCTGCGTCAGCTCCCGCGAGGAGGTTGGCAGGACTGGGAGCACGACAGCGCCGCCGATGGACTGCCACTGCCAGCTGGAGCCTGGGAAGAGAGGCACCAGCTTGACGTGAGCACGGCCGTGAGGTGCTTGGCCGTCAGAAAGGCTCCCAGGCACCCAACAGACGCTGACCCTGGTGTGTGCAGCCCCTCAGCACCGTGGACACAAGGCCCTCCCCTCCTCAGGACAGTGACATGCCCACCTCCCACCTAGGTACAGCCTTGATGTGGACCCTCCTTCCCTGCAGTCAGGGACGTGGCTCTCAGCTTCCCTGGATGGCCTCTGAACCTACACAGCACAAAGGCCTTCAAGCTCCCGTTATTTTTCTTATTTCAGTGCTCAGATAGCTCAGTTTAGGAGCTGGCAGAGGATTGTATGTCGCTTGCATAGTGCTCCAAGCCAGAAAAGAGAGGGGTGAAGGACAGAGGGTTATCTGGGATCCTGGAAAGCGAGTCGTTTCCTTTACCAGCATCAAGCAGCAGCGCTAACAGCACGTAGATAACTGATACAATGCCCCAGCAGGGCTTTGGCTGTTGTCCCCCAGAACACAGAGCCATTTCCCACGTGGGATGGGTTACCTGTGCTCACAGGAGGCTGCAGAATGAGGGTGTGCTCCCTTTGGAGGAAGTGCAGCTCCCGGGCCACGTGGCAGGCAGTGAGGGGATTGTCTCCTGTGATCATCACTACCTGAGGGGAAAGCGAGAGGGGTCAAAGATCAGTTCTGGGTAGATCAGCAGCACTTCACAGAGAGAAAAGAATTCTGCCTGGCCTGGATGCTGCTGACACTCCCCCTGAGACGCAGCTCTGCGCAGCGCCCTGCAGAAAGGCTTTCCCCCTGGGCCAGGGCAAATCCCAGCACAAAAATACCATCATGCCCACAAGGTCTCCCTGCCTTCACCATGGGGAAGCCTTTGCCCTCGCTCCACAAAAGCTTCTGGTACTGAAACACCACGTCCCAACCACCACAGCTACCAGCAAGGCAGGACGCTGCCGACGCTTACGTGGTGTGAGGCATTCTGGATCTCCCTGATGACGGATTTGGAGTCAGCTTTGAGAGGGCAGGAAACCACAATGAACCCAACAAATCTGAGATCACACTCCAAAGCTTCACGCTTCATCTCTCTCACCTGCCAAAGCAAATCAGCAAACAGAGAGTTACCTGCTGCTGTGTAGCAGCAATCTTGTTTTCCAGTGGGTGGGATCTTCCCAGAACATCCAGATCATAAAACCACCACGGTTCCAGCAGCTTTGGGCAGCCACATCCCAAAAGAGTCCCCCCTCTCCTTCCCTGCTCGCACCACCTCTGTTTCCTTTAACAAGGGCTCGATTTGAAGGCTCAAGCAGACAGATGTACCTGCTGGTGAGTGAGGTGGCCCAGTTCTTTGTAGCCAAGGGCCAGCACTCTGGCCCCCTCGTGTGAAATTTCCGTGTGGACAGCATGATAGTTGCTTGGGCACTGAGACAACTAGAGAAGGGGTGGGGAAAAGCATCATATCAATACAGTTCCAAACATAATTCATTAGCACATGCCAGTATTTCACATTAAATATGCAGACGTGGGAAAGAGGCACCTTTGGGAGGGTCCCTCACCAACAAGGGCAAAAGAGATCCCCCAGATTGAGCCCTCTGCTGCCAGTAAAAGCAACAGGGCCAGGAATGCACACGGTGAGATATTAAATATCACTGGGATTGGACTGGAACTCCCCAGTGGAGTCTGTTTTCAGGCCCTGGTTCACTGTGCTGTCTTGCAGGACAAAATCCCTGGGTAATTCAGGTCCCAGACTGGTCAGGGACAAGCAGAGGTGTCAGGGGACGAGCCCTTCACGCTCACCATTTTGTGCAGCGTCTCTGGGGCCCCTTTCACAGCTGCAATGTAACAGAGATCAGTCGAGCCGATCTTCTCGTACGACGCCAAGACAGACATTCTTTTCAGGGCACTGGCAAAATGAAAGCGCTGGTGAATTTTCAGTCCCTGAGTTTTAATACTTCTGGGGAAAACTTTCTCATCTGGAAACAAACAGATCAGGAAATCCTGAAAGGTTTCTCGGTATCAAAAGCAACATCCCTCCCTTTGGGTCCCAAAGGAACCCACAGGTCACCGAGATCGTTATGAATTCCCTCTCCTTAGATACAAGTACACAGAGGTGGAAATTCTAGCACCAAGAATTAAGGGATGCAACAGATCAGGACACCTACGTGCATTAGTACGAGCAGCTACACCACAGGCTGAAGGTGCATTTATAGCACAGGTAAAAATCCAGCAGCAAAAACCACAGCAGCGTGGGTTTCAGCGGGATATGTACACAGGAGTTCTGGAGGATTTCTACTTTATTTATCTGTGCATGTGAAACCCAAGGAAGCAGAGCAGAAAGCCTCCAGAGAGACCATGCTAAACCCCACGCTGTCGTGTCTGCACGAGTGTGATCAGTGCTAGTCACACCCTGATTTTACTGAGTCAGCACAATCAGAACTAGGAGACACCAACCTGAGCGTGCCAGCTGCAGATATGCAGGCCTGAGAAGGGACTTGTACTATTTGCTGTCCCTCAGGCATGCAGTGCAAGGATTTCCACTGCCCCAAACCAGATGGGATTCACTCCTTGCAGAAGGCTGGCATGAGGCATAGGAAATCTCATAGACCAGATAATTTTATGCTCAGAACTGATAAAAACAGTGTTATCATCGTCACCTCCCCCCAAAAACCCACCCCACAACCCACAGAACATGTAAACAGGGCTCAGGTATCAACCAGGGAGGAGCTGGAAACAGGTTTTACCTTTGGTCAGGGTCCAGTCCACAGCCATCAACATTGCCTTCTCCAAGGGATCTCCCACCAGCGTCCCATCATCCAGCTGTACCAGCGAGTGGCACGTCGCAATCGCTCGGTGGGTTTCTACAGGAATGTCAGACACTGGTGTCACTTCCTTCCCATCCCTGCGGCAGAAAAAAGACTGCCCATGTTAACAGACCCACTCGCATTATCTCAGACAAACTCTGGAATTTTTCCCAGCAAAAAATTCCTCCTCTACGACAGTGGAGCTTCTCATGGTGAGATCAAAGCCGCAGGAAATCTGGCGCTGCCTCAACTGCAACCAGTGCCAAAGCCCGTAATTTTTGCCAGTCCTCCAGAGCAAGCTTGATTCAAGCAGAGCACTCGAAGTAGAGGCCTGAACTAACACATTTAAGTAACTCTAGAACCAAAGTGCTGAGACGTCCCTCTGCTGTGGCATCCAGCCTTCAACCACAGCTCGTTATGGCAGCGTAACGAGAAGGCAGGGTGCTACTGCGTGGAGCAGTGAAGACCTCAGTTACCTAAAAACCCTCTGCAAGAAGTCCCCCAAGACAATTAAATTCACAAGCCCTCAGCCCACAGTCGTTGCCAGAGACCAACAACCCTCTCTCCTTCCAGTTCAATCCACCTCTTTCACTCTCTGAATCCCTGATTATCTCCTCTTCCTCACTGGAATGTGATTGCACTCGTGCCTGAGGAGCTCCCACAGCACACAAAGCCCAGAGCACAGCAAGTCTCACAAGGAGAATCCCCCAGGACCTCACCTGAGCCCAGCCACTCCTCTCACCACGAGGTGATCGCTGGTTAACGTGCCCGTTTTGTCAAAACAGCAAACTTGAACTTTGCCTGCAAAGGGGATGCGGAAGGGCTCCGTGCAGTACACATCTAGGAGAGAGGAGAGGAAATTCTGTGAGACACCAGCTGCAGAGCCAGGACAGGATGCTCCGGGGCTTTTATCACAAGACAGGAGCTCCAGACATGGTGCTCTGCTAGAGTTAACGAACCTGAAACCCCCCACTGTCAATTTTTGTGGGGTTTGAAACCAGAGCAGACACCAAGATGGAGCAGTGACGTAGCACAACACAGAAGCCACTGACTTCCCCATTCCATATACAGGAACCTGCTCGATGCAGAACTGCTGAGCAAGCACTGCCCTCCTACGCTTCAGAACCCACTGCAAAGCACAACCCCCCCTAAGTTCTCCGGGGTTTAAACCCCCTCATGTACACCAGCTCCAAAACCCACACTGTCATCGTGTAGAAAGCGAGGACACTCCAGGGATTTCACACTCCTTTCCTCACCAACATCCCCACAGCTGCAGAGACAGGACAGCAGCCCTAGTTTTGATTCTGTGTTTAGGCTGGGGACTTACAGAGCTTGGCCAAGGCGATGAGGGAGGTGTTGACAGCCAGAGAGAGCTCGATGGGAAGCTCAGGTGGAACGACCGAAGTCAGTATTAAAGTACACTCCAGGAAGAGCTTGTAACGGTTCCTGCTCGGATCCTTGGTGCCTACGGAATGAGAGGAGAGACCTGTACACCTCATCCTCACCCTGCGTGCCCCACAGAGCTGAGTAGCACAAAGAAGCTCACCTACCAGAATGCAGTGTGGGCCCCTACACTGAACACTGGCGCAGCCCAACCCAGCTATTGTAACTCTCACATATTACGTCAACTGGCCTTCCCACAAGCTTTGGTACAAGTCCTGTGCAGAGACCTGGAAGAGGCAAGAAGAAATCTCACCTTCAATCCAGACGTATGCTGCAGCAGCAATGGCAAAGACCAGCAGGAACAGGATGAAAATGAAGGTCTCTAAGTTATTGGCTGTCACTCTCTTCACCCCAAAGAGGATTGTACGTAGCAATTTCCCCTGAGAAGAACAGCCTTCAGTGCAAGAAGCTACCTCTGCAGCATGCAGTAGTTTGTTAAAAATATCTCTGAAACCCAATTTTAAAATTACACTCTGGTGTTTTGGTGCCAGAGCCTGACAATGATTCCCACTTCTGTGATCCTCTTAATAGGCAGCAGCCTACAGTCACCCATAAGTGATCTGTTAGAAAACCCCAAGCCCCTTGCTACGGCATTAAGGTGATTTCTTTGACGCAGTCTTCAACTGAAAAAGCTCACGTTCACACCTCTACTCTCTACAACACATTGAGTTGCCTTTTTCCAACAATTATCATTACAGAAACATGGATAACCAGGAGCTGGAGTAGGTACATAGTGTGGTCAGTCATAGTGAGAACCCTAAATCCTGACTCCCAGGCTTCTGCATCAAACACCAGACGACTCATCTGACACACACAGAAGAGACCAACCTTATTTATTCCTCTTCCAAACAAACAAGTAATTTTGATGCCCTGATTTACGTTTTCCCACCGCTGTATTTCGTAAGGATTTCCTTACAGCGAAGCACTGAACGACACAACCAGCATCATCCCCAAGACAGAGGAGAGAAGGCGCGTTCGCATCTTACCTGAGACGTGTTGAAGCCGGTCCTCAGAGCGTAGGCCACACACCCGTTATCGACAGCTGGAGCAGGAATGGAGACAATGAGCTTCGTGTAAATCTTTTATAGGCTTATCACAGGCAGAATACACCTGAACCTACACCCTCCTCTCACTTACAAAGGGGAATAATCAACTTTAATTGATTATTGACTGTTGTGATACTCTAAGTAAACCGTTAGCGACAGGGCCAAGGACACTGACTCAATGACACCCTCCAAAGTTGCATCTCAGCCATCTAAAATAAACCTGTGGGTACGTGGCATGCACCTCAGTGAGGATTTGTGCAGGTACATACGCTTCAGTCCTGTGCTGGCCTTCTGGGGCGGGATGTGCTGCACCACTTTTGTTCCCCCAAATATGATGTGGAGGCGGGCATCTGTCTGCATGTCCAAGACGTGCTCGGGGCTGAGATCCTCCACAGGCTCCTGCACGACAACGTTCAGCCTCAGACTCACAGCTATCAAGTAAACACCAAGTGCTTCTTTCTGTTCGTATCCCACGAGATGTTCTCAGCTGCACATCAGCCAAAGGTGGCCTGAACTGCATCTACACCCTAACACGCCATTCAGCTCCTCAGTGTGGGTTTAGAGCCTGGCATCTGTGGAAATTCTGATTTCGGGGGACTGGTTCACCCTGGCATGCTGGATTCAGCCAGGGAGGCTCCGCAAGCATTACTTTATCATTTTTAAGTCACCCACTGGCAGAAAAAGAAGGAAGATTCAGGGTTTTGAAGTGCTTTGCACTTGTTCCTCCTCCCACCTCTACCCAGCCAAAGGAATCCAGACTGGGGAATGCGGAGGAGGGCGATGCCATGCCCGCACGACGGAGTTCAGACCCAGAGGCTGCAGACACTGCCAGACAAAACAGACATTTCTGTTTCTCATTTACCAGAGACCATCAATCACTGATAAGGAGCCGATAACAAACAGACTGGGTTGCTCGGGCCAGCATTCACACACAGAGATTAATTTGCACCCACAAACGCTGCAGGGGCTTGAGTTATTTTTTACTTTTCCAGTTGCAACGAAGGGACAGCACAGAGGAGGTTTCACAGACCTTCATCTGTGGCACGGACTCTCCCGTCAGCATCGCTTCATCGACAATGCACCTTCCACGTAACAGCAGCACATCACACGGCACCAGATTTTCATGAGGAGATCGGCCTGCAATGCAGACATTAAACCTGAGAAGCAGCTCAAAGGCAGCAGTGGCTATTGTTTGGCTGTTTGTCTGGCAGGGGACAGCTCTCCTTCAGCTGAGCTGAGATATGGGAGATTCCCAAAGCTTCACACCTCCCCCAGGGGCTGCCAAGTCTACCACAGCATGTGCCCACTGAGAACTGAAAGGGCTGGAAAGTTATTAGGTCTCTACTGAGACCAGGGAAGTTCAAAATCAAGTCACTGAGTTCTCATTGCCCTTCAGGCTTCAACGACTGGGATCACATCCTGGGGTAATGCAGCCTTAAAAGGGAGAGCTCTGCCCTTTCCATTCTAGAAAGATACTGTCAGGAGGAAGAGAACTCTTCATCTTCACAATCCTAAGCTGAAGAACCTGAGGCTGATTTATCTAAGTATTTACTTTTCTTCAAGACAGCTAGCAGGCCCAAGAGACCCAGCCCAAGGATTGATCTCTTGGACCCTTGAATTGTGACAGCTAATTGTGAATTAGCTTTTTAAGTCTAATTCAATTCACCGTGTAACTTAACGCACCAGAAAGAATCTGATTTTAAACAAGCTTTTGATTATAACCATCATGCAAGTCATTACCAATGGAAACGATATCCCCTGGAATAATCTCATCACTGGAAATGGGGCGCCACTTGCGGTTCCTGTAAACCTGTAGGGAAAAAAAAAGCACTTTCAGAAGGCCTGCACGCAGGGGACACGGGGCAGGGGACACGGGGCAGGGGACACGGGGCAGGGGACACGGGGCAGGGGACACGGGGCAGGGGACACGGGGCAGGGGAACACCTAAAAGACAGCTACGCCAGATGTTTCCTGCACAATCCTCCCTGGTTCAGATTACCTGGATCATGTAGGGCTTGTTGCCCATTTTTCGAATCTCCGACATGTTCCTCATCTGCTGCTGGACCAGAGAAGCTTCAAAGGCAACCAGCATGGAGAGGGTGAAAACACTGTAATACCAGTATTCATCCAGGCACCACAAACCCACACAGAACACCTGCGGGGAGAAGATGACACAGAAGTTATTCTAATCTCCCTCAGAAAATAGAAGCCTTCAATTTCTAGGATTTCTTTTTTTCAAGCCAGCTTGGTACATGTTTAATTGCAGGAAGCCAGAAAAAACAGAAAATCACAGTAACTCATTAGGGAGAAACAGGGTCACTCCCAGAAGTCAAATCAACATTACAGTGTAGGAACAGCATCTCCTCCTGATTCAGAAAGCTGCCAGCTGATTTATGGCTCTCAAGCCAGGATTATCAGGAATTTTCTCATTTATTAGCAGGGAGAAGTGCTTACAGCTTTTTATTTTACCTGAAAGACGAAGAACGGGGCCGTAGCTCGCTCTTTAAAGAGCTCCAAGAACTCTGGCACGACCATCTCAGCCCTGGGAAAGAATTGAATCCTCATTAACCTCAACGCTCCACATTCTCAGCAAAAGCCCACCCCAAAAGCCAGCTGCAGCCTCTGGTGTCAGACCAGGCTGCACTCCAGAACATCCACACACAATCGCCCTCTTTCCAATTACTTTGCTTCAGTTAATTCGTTACGTGCAATTAGTTTCCATCTACACCTGGAGAAAACCCCTTGATACCATTCCCTGTCCTTAAAGGGATTTTGAAGCAATTCCAGGAGTAATTGGAATTTGAAAAACAGGACTAGAACTGTGGTTCCACACCTCTGCTCCTGATGCGCTGCGATACTGGGGCACAGAGAGATCTGCACCCACAAAACTTACTTGTTTGTACCGTATTTCTTCTCAGCTGCTCGGATATCTTTGTCCTCCTGGTAGCCTCGGGCGTTCTGGTAGTAACAGAGGGGATGTTCCACAGGGAAAGCTACAGGAAGAAACTGTTTCTTGCCATCTATCTCGTAGGAGTATTTGATTTTCTGAAATTCAAAGGAAAGAGCCTCCTGCCCATCCTCACCCTGCAGAGAGGGGGAAAAAAAACAACCAGTTGGACACACACCAAACACTTTGCTCCACACATAACCTAGCCTGAAGAAAGACAGAAAACCCAGTTCCTTACATCCTTAGTTATTATATGATTCTGCTTGGGGTACACACACCAGGAAACACCACACAATCTTTAAAATCCCCACTTTCAGCTGATTTTTCCCTAATTACTTAAGTTAAAAGCTAATCAACTGCAGGCTGACAGCACGGCCTCGCAGTTGCCGTCTCCTTACCTGGTCTCTGTGGAGTGGCACCAGCTCTACGGATCCGTTATTTGGGGTTGGCACAACTTTAGCCAACGTGGCTTTCTTAGGACAAGGCTCCTGAAACACAAACAGGACACGCTTTGTAAAGGGGACCGCGGACCCTGAACTCCAACGAGTCGGGAGGAATCCTTGCCCGGTTGCATTAACACACGTGGAGAAAAGAGCTCTTTGCAGCCGGGTGCTTTTGTGGGGCCGCTGTGAGAATCAAAGACATTCACAGCATCACAGGCTGTTAGGAGTGGAAGGGACCTCTGGGGACCTCACCCTCATCGCGCCTGCAAAGCTGCCCTACGCGGCTCGTGGCTCTCCGACGTCGCAAGAAACACCCCCCACTAAGGAGACTGAACGCCCCCCCGCCCTCAGCCGCCCTCGCACGGCAGGAGAGCCCGTGGGGAGCGGCAGGAGCCTCCCCGCGCTGCTCTGGGGCAGCCCCGGAGGACTCTCCAGCCTGGCCGGCCCC
This sequence comes from Nyctibius grandis, assembly GCF_013368605.1. Taxonomy (NCBI): domain Eukaryota; kingdom Metazoa; phylum Chordata; class Aves; order Nyctibiiformes; family Nyctibiidae; genus Nyctibius; species Nyctibius grandis. The sequence goes on from NC_090692.1 coordinate 237,040, forward strand.
GCAGCACCGGCAGCCCCGGGACTCACCCTGACGCAGGTGAGGGCGCAGTGAGCGTGCACCGACCACAGCCCCGAGAGCGCCGTCAGCAAATGGACAACACCGATGGCGGCGAGCGCCAGCAACGCGGCCTCGGGGGGCGCGGGGCCCGGGCCCGGACTCGGGCCCTCCTCCTTCTCCGCCGCCGCCTCGCTCCATGCCGCCCACACACGCGGTCCCCACAGCCACAACCAAGCCGGGTAAAGCCCCGCCACGAAGGGTAACACAGTGCCGTGGAGAAGCCGCGGTCGGCGGCGGTAAAGAGTCACCGACGAGACCAGCTCGTCTACGGGAGCCGGAGCCCGGCCGGCCGCCGCCATCTTCTGAGGGACCGGAACGACCCACTTCCGCTTCCGGCGGCGGGAGTTACGTCACCGCTGCTGCGCATGCGCCGAGCTGTGGGGAGCTGTGACTGCACATGCGCATACTCCGAGCCGTGGGGAGCCGGCGGCCCCCGCGGCTCGACGCATGCGCACATCAGCCGAGGGACGCCCGCGCATGCGTACATCAGTCGAGCGGCGGCCGCGCATGCGCACAGACGCAGCGCCAGGAGCTCCAGCGGCGGCATGTGAGTAGGGGGCGGCGGGGGGGGCGGACACCGGGCCGGACCAGGCCGCGCTGCCCCCCCCACTCCCAGTATTAACTTTAGCGTCTCCCCGCAGGCAGGCGGCCCTGGAGATCACGGCACGTTACTGCCGTAACGAGATGGAGCAGTACGGGCGGTGCGTGGCCGCTAGCCCGGCCTCCTGGCAGAGCGACTGTCACCGTCTCCGCCTCAGCATGTCCCGCTGCGCCGCCGCTCAGTGAGTGCGGGAGGGGAGGGATGGAGTCGGGGTGATACCAGACGGTTTTATAAAAGTAGGCCTCAAAGTGGGCTCTAAAAGGCTTTTAGACAGAATCAATTTTCCTTTCAGTAATTTTCAGCTAAAATAACTGTGCTATCTGAAGCTAACGGCGTGTTTTGCAGGCAGTTTCTGCTTCTGGGACTGATAACGCTTAAAGTTATAGTTGTCACTGACTCTTGTGCTTATTCTTAGAGAATCCAAGGTCTCTGTTAAACTCCTCGCTAATTACAAAGAAGGGCCGGTAACAGGGGCTGGGGACGGGTTGGACCTACCGGGTTGGATCTCAGGGCCGTGGGGCTCCCGGGAGCTGAGGGCCCGGTGTTGTCCCGCAGCCCGATCGTGCAGCAGATCCGCCGGGACTGCGCGGAGCCGTTCGCCGCCTTCGAGCAGTGCCTGAAGGAGAACCAGGCCTCCGTCATGAACTGCAGCGACCACGTCAACGCCTTCCTGCTCTGTGCTGACCAGGTGAAGCTCTCCACGTGAGGTGAGTGTCGGGCCGCAGAGCGGGGTTGATTTCATAGGATCATAGAATTGTTTTGGTTGGGAAGGACCTTTGAGACCATCAAGTCCAACCCTTACCCCAGCACTGCCAAGGCCACCACTAACCATGTCCCTCAGCACCACATCTACACGGCTTTTAGATCCCCCCAGGGATGGGGACTCCACCACTGCCCTGAGCAGCCTGTTCCAGTGCTTGACAACCCTTTGGGGGAAGGAATTTTCCCTGATCTCCAACCTAAACCTCCCCTGGGGCAACTTGAGGCCGTTTCCTCTCGTCCCATCGCTTGGGAGAAGAAACTTAACACCCACCTCACCACACCCTCCTCTCGGGTAGTTGTAGAGAGCTAGAAGGTCTCCCCTCAGCCTCCTTTTCTCTGCACTAACCCACCCCAGGTCCCTCAGCTGCTCCTCACACACTCTCCAGACCCTTCTCCTTGTGCTCCAGACCCTTCACCACCTTCATTGCCCTTCTCTGGACTCGCTCCAGCACCTCAAGGTCTTTCTTGTCATGAGCAGCCACTCTCCACCTGCCTTGTCTGCTTGGGAGCTGCTCGTTTAAACAACTGGAGTGGAGTAGTACAGCCCAGAATACACAGACCTGCTTTTTTTTCCCTTTTTCCCCCACCTTCCCTTCCTGTCTCTCTAAATTCAGACTTAGCCTCCTCAGAAAAACTATAGAGCACAGCCAGGAACTATATATGGGCTGAAAGTGTGGTAATTCAGTACCTTGTCAGTATCGGACTAAGCTGATACCCTGTGGCAAACAGCTCTGGGATGGAAGCAGCCTTGGTCAGGTAAAATCAGGATTTTTGTCCAGCTCTGTTAATCTGGTCATCAATTTTGTACAGTGATATATACAGAATGGTTTTGTCGGGGTAGGTCAGCTTGCAGCGCTCTGCTAAAGGTCTTGTAAACGTCTCTGGAGCAACGTTGTAGTAAATAACGTGTTACTAAGTGTGTAGAAATCACCTGAGAGCGACACACTCCCATCAACTGTGCCTCATAACTAGGATGCTGCACACACACCGAGCCTACCTGATGCTTTTATTTGTGCTGTTTTTTTCATAGGGGAGCCTTGGAATTAAAATTCATCCTCAGGACTGAATGAAAAGTCTTTCTGTACTCTGGAGTATCGTTCCAGTGCTTGGTTGGGTTGGTTTTTCCCCTCTGGAAACCGAAGGGCAGCTCTGCGATGTGGTTCTCTTGGTTCTGGTCACACTACGCTTGTCTCCAGCAGACAGCTGGACTCTGGCCGGGATGTCAGAGCATTCCTGATCCCTTGGGTGCTGGTAACGCCGGGTTTTCTCTGCTGAGTTGCCTCTAAAAACTTCAGAAGTCAATAAATTACAGAACTGTGTTGAAGCGACACCAGAGGATCAGCAGCGACCTGCAGATGTGCTTGAATAGGAGCTGAAAGTTAGAATCAGCCCTTACCTCTTTTTCTGCAGTCTATTCTTCGACAGTTCCTTTGATAATTAAACAGTATTTTCCTTTGTCCCAATAAAAAACCACTTTTCAAGATCCAAAGCCAGTTCTGGCTTTTCCCACTGATGATGGAAGCTGCTCTCTGAGCTGGACTGCACTACAGGGACGTTTCTTTGACCGTAAATGTCCCAGCTTGACCCACTTGAAAACATCCTGGGTGGCTCCCAGTTCTGGGGGTGAGTGAGGGGTTGTAGCCTGGGGCCTTCTGCTGGTTTAGGACAGCAGAGGGAGTCTTCCCACCGGCAGAGAAGCAGAAAAACTGCGGACTTCAGAGCCCTGAGTGCTTTATCCAGGGCACAAGGGAGATCTTCCAGTGCAGGGGTGGGGGGGGCACCTCCCTTGTTCTTACACGGGGGAGCAAAGGGCCTGGCTCCGAGGAGAGGTGGTTTCTGGGCTGTAACTAGTGGAAAAAATAATTAAAACAATATGAGAAAATATTAATAGAGGGTCTTACAAGGAGTGGGATTAAGACCTGGGCTCGTGAGACCTGTGGAGGGAGAGCTTTGGGGCGCTGCTCCACTGCGCCGTGTCTGAAAACCACTGTGGGTCTGTTCAATGTGCTGCTGTTAAGTGGGACTGAGAATCTCTCCCAGCAAAGGTTTAAACCTTGGGAAATCCTTTGGGTTACTCGAGAGCAGGTTCGAGGAAGGAGAAATGAGCTTCTGTGAGCTCATTATGCAAACGCAGCGTCAGAGGAACAGCTTTGCTGTCCGGAGGAGGAACTTGGTCTTCCAGGAGAGTTACAGGGAACCAAACCCCAGAATTTTCCAGAAGTGAGCAGGCAGCAGATGACACGCAGAAAGCACTGGGTACAGCACCAGCGGAGTGTCTGCAAGCACAGCACAGCTTCGCTGCCTTCGTGAGGGTTTTTTGTACCTCTGGGAGGAGGCAAGGCCTGGACCAGGACACTTGGCCTTGCCCCGGTTCCCAGGGGTCCGCACCCCCTTCCCGGGACACACTAATCCTTCCTCGTGGCTCAGCCAGGCGTAAGTCCAAGCGTTCGCCTTGGAGCCGGCGCTGGTTGGCAGACGTCGCTTGGCATTTTTCAGTTGGGCCGAGTTTTAACTCCTGTGGGGAGAGAGGACAGCAGATTTGAGCTGAGCTGGTCCAGCTTCTAGCAGAGCCTGACTCCCAAAGCTGGCTGGTGGCGTGGCTGTCTCACAGAGGCGGCTGCATTTCAGCAGTGGTGGGGGCATGTGTAGATGCTGGGGTCACGTCTGAAAACATACATGCACGCTTGCAGCCACCACTGTGCTCCCTTTATCCAATGCCGTGTGTTGGAAATGTAAAGAGATGTTTTATCTTCTGGCAGAAAAGTTGGGAGAAAAAGGTGACGGTAGCTTCGCTTCAAAGTGAATTTAGAGAGGGGGCAACTGCTACCAGAAAAGGAGAGATCTATTTTAGTGAGTCTTTGGAGTTTTATTTATCCCAGGCAGCACCCCGTTAGTCATAAACGTCTGTGGTGTGAATGGCTTTATTAAGGATGCCGTTAGACGGGAGCGAAGGTGCTTTGCATGGTGTTGACATTGTATTGAAATGTCAGCCTGTCAGCAGAAAAGCCATTTTTCATTATGTTTAAGGTGCCCTGGGCCCCCTCTTAAGCCCAGTTATGCCTCCTCCTCCTCAGGAGCCTGAGCCACTCTATTATTACTCGCCCGAACACGTTAACCACTGAGCTGCCAGGCACTTGCTGTTGTCACCCATGAGCCAAACTCTCCCAGCGTTCAGTTAACTTGTTACTTAGGGAGAGGGGGGAGAGGAAGCTGCTGCTCCATCCTGTTTCTGTGTGCAACTGAGAAGGGAAATGCTTTGTGTGACAGTATTAGGCAGTTGTAAGTTTTATTCTGAATAAAGAACGTCCTCATACATTGTTCACTCTATGTGTAATGTAAATGTGAAATAACTTTGCGTAGCACAGAATGAGGGGAAGTCTTTCTGTGTGGCCCTGGAAGCTGGTTGTAGCATGTTCTATGTCTCCGTTTACTCGTCTCTGAAATAAATAACACCTAGTTGGCTGGGGAGTAATGAGGGATAATTAATTAATGCATGCAAGGGGTTCTGAGGTCCTTAACTAAGAGAAAGCTAAGGATCATTAGGTTAGTTAATCCTCTGCTTTGTTTTTCCTCCATTTCTTCTTGATTTAGATCTCTCAGAATGTGAAGTTCAGTGTGTCAGGACTTTTTTCAGCCTGTTGCTTTAACTCCTGTTGATGTCACCTTTCCTTTCAAGTGGAACTTTAAAACCAGTAAGGTAAATTACACACGATCCTAGAATGAGGAACTAACAAAAAAACATCCCTTTAATTCTTCATCCAGAAAATACTCTCGTTTTACACTCTGCTTCTCTTACTTAAAGGAACCATAAATCAGCGTGTTCCTTTGGTGTCTGCAGTCACAGGGAGAGATTTAGTGCTGCTGGCAGGCCCGGGTCTGAAGTGGGCAACTGTCGAGGGCAGAGAGCCGTACGGAGCCGCATTCCATTCACACACACGTTTGCTTTACTTGGCCATCGCCCAGACGGTTTTTTGAGTCACTTGTGAGCCCGAGGGAAATTGTGTGGGCAGAGGGGAGCGCTTTTTTTCATCTCGTGGTCAGTCCATCACCTCGACTCGCTTATATTCACCTTTATTCTCCTGGCTGCAAAGACAGGAGAGAAACACATCTGGGTGTTGCCCAAGATGTGTGTGATTCTGTTCTTCACTCTGCTGCAGAGTGAGCTTGGCCTCTTCCTGCTGTTTCCTCTCAAATACACATTCCCCAAGTCCTACGATAATTAATTCAGTGATGTCCAGAGGTGTCTTGGGGTGCACGGTGGTGCCCCTTGGTTGCCAAAGGGTCAGGTCCCTTCTGCATATGCACACAAAGCTACTTCTGCCCTTCCCACCTCCTGGCGCTGTCTCCCCAAGTCTCTTGTCGCTGCCAGAAGACTTCCAACTGCAAGATCCGCTTGGGAGCAGATTAACCTGCAGTCACCGAACTCTGACACTCGGCTGTTGGTGCTAAAAGCAGCTCTGTCCTTCGCTAAGAGAAGCAGCAGGACTTGACAAGCCTGGTAGCTTTCCAGGCTCTGACAGTGTCAGCTGTGGTGCTTGGTGTCCACTTTTGTGCTCATTTAAGGCAGAATCTGGCCTCACAATTGGAGAGTACCTGCAACCTGACGGGTGATTGTTTCTTCCCTTAGCTATAGGGTGTGAATCTCATCACTGGCTCTTGTACTTGAACTCTCTTGTCATCATCAGGCTCCTTTGCTCAGTAGCTCCAGGTCTCACATAGCTCTTCACTGTATTTATTGATGCTGGGGTTCTAGTTCCTCTTGCAGCTAGCTGGGACTGCTGCTCTGGAGTTTGCTGACTCCATTAAGGTACGAACAGCCGCCAGCACTACTTGCTCCTTTGCTCCAGGATCCCGAGCTCCTGGGAAAGGGGACGGCTGGGCTGTCCTCGTGAGGAGCCCAGGCCAGCCTTCGTGGGCCTGCAGGGAGCCAGCTGCCTGCTCGTGCGTGCAGTTTGACTGTGCTGAGGCGAGTTTCAGATTTCCACTTACAGTTTGCTTTGCTTTTTTTTTATTTTCAAATGTACATGCAAAAAAAAAACCCATTGGCACATCACAGCACTAGATCACAAGGAAGAGAGGGTGAGGTTGCAGTGGGCGAAGGTGGCTCTGGTGTTTGGGAGAAACATCAATTTGCACATAGTTCACTGTAATATTATCTTAAAACTTAATCTAAACTGAGACCATCTCTAGTGCAAGAGGCTCTAAAAGTAACACACAGCTTTAGGAGTTCTGCCGTTTCATTTCTTGGGGATGGACGACCACACAACGAAGGTGGAAGTCACCCAGCTGCAGCAGCTTGGCCTAGAACTTGTGTGTCTGGGCAAACATACGTCATGAATAGCTGTTTCTGCAAAAGGCTCCCCCTTCCCTCCTAAAAAGAAATGTTTGTAAACCATGTACACGACTGCCTGCTGGGGAGAGACGTGGTCTGACCTGGGCGCAAGGCAAGTCCAGCTACAGCACGGTAAACGCGACGGGAAGGGACTGCACAGCAGCACGGGTCACGTTCACACAGCTTTATTGAAGGTGAGGCAATGGTGGGGGGATCTGTGGTTCTATTACATGTCATTCGTTATGTCAGTTCTCTGCAAGTAGTCGAGAAGGTGAAAAAGTCCTGATAAAACGCAAAACACATCAGGACTGCACCTCCTTTCATCCCCAGATCCAGGGTTGTGTAGTTCCTGGGAATCTTCTAACTGCAGACAACAAAAATTAACCTTTTCTTTCACATTTGAGAGGTACACACCTTTAAAATCAGACGGAGAAGCCTGCGGAGGCTCCGCAGTAAAACAGAAACACAGAAACATCAGTCAGCCAGGTTCTTGGGTTGCACCGCTGGACTGGCAGCTCTGGAGATCCCAGATTTAAAAATCAGTTGTTATTTCCTCTGGGAGCTGTTCAGTTCACATAGACAAGGGAAGGTGAGTGCTGGAGGACCAGAACCAGGAGTTCCTTCAGCTGGCACGCTGCGAGCAGGCTCGTGGGAAAGCCTGACCTTTCTGGGAACACCGGCTGTCCTGCACGTATATAGAGAACCAAATCCCAGACTTGGGTCCTGGGCAGGAGAATAAAGAATTTCCCTTTGGTAATAATTCAGACTCCATTCTCCGCTCTCTCTTTCTTGCCCTTTTCGTGGGTACCCCCATCAGTGCCCACCTGCTCCTCGTAACTCGCCCGCCTCGTGGCGTGACGATGGGTAGGGAAAATGGATCATTCCTTTCCATCCACAGCGCAGACGTGCCCTTCTCTTGGCTGAGTCCTCACGTCACCCCTGGGCTGCCCTTGAAGCGAAAACCAAGCGTCGCCTCGTGGAGTTAAGTGACGTGGCGGGGACGCAATCCAGTTTCTTTCTCCCATCACTTGGTGGGAAGCGAGGTGCTGGGATGCCTTCAGGGTGGGGGATCCTGCTGTGGACAGAGCTACAGGGGAAGGGCTTTCTACCAGGAGTATTTTTAGAGTAAAAGCGTTTCATTTTGCTGCTTTAAAAAAGAAACAAACAGAAATTAGCGTGGCGGGCAGCCGTGGTTCTGTGAGAATAAGTCTTTGTCCGTACAGGGAGTAAAACTGCCCCTGTAGAGAAAGACAGACAGATATAAAGGCGATAGCAAACTCACTGTGGGTGTGTTACACTTCTCCTGGCATCCTTGAACATGACAGAGGACAAATATTCTGTTATTTCTTGAAGCAGGTACCCGAGCAGAGCCGTGTCAGTCGGGCCAAACTGCTGCGCATTTCTGAAATGCCAAACGTTAAAAAAACTGTCCTGGTCCGACTGACGGTAGAAAATCTCAGTGGCATCCTTTAGAGAGGCCTCAGGACCTTGGATTTTGCTGTTGAATATTAACCTTGTTCCATAAAGCCTGCGTCTGGATTGGGAAATGAGGCACAACCAGCACAGCGAGCAGCTCAGCTGCAACCAAGACTCAAATAAACTGAGTTCTGGTGGGAAGGGCACCTCTCGCTGCCAGGGGCAGCTCTGGTTGGCTTGGCCAGTCTTTGTTTGCAGGACACAATGCTCAAAAGCTCAAACACTGGACAGACTGCTACAGTTACAGCTAAACAACATCATACCGTCGATCTACTCGTGGCTAGGAAAAAAGGAGAGAGGCAATCCAGTGTCCTTCGGGCTGTGGAAGGTCTCCACGAATTAGTGCTTATATGTGTGGTGGACCTCGTTGCCTCCTCCGTTGTGCAGCGCTCAAGGAATGTCTCTGAAGGTCTCAGTCTTGTTTCTTCTCCCTCACCCTCATTCTGCATGTGAAGAGCATCCATCCGAGGTACTGGTGAAGAGCTGGGAGCTTTTCTATGGTCAGGATGTGAAGTAGGAGCTCTGCATGGAGTAGAGTCGGTCAATGGGGTTGCCCACGCGGGCTTGGAGGAGGTTGGCTTCAGCCGTTGACAGCAGGCAGTCTCCCAGGTGGCTGATGCTGTCACTGTCCATGTCGTGAAAAACTCCTTCTGAGTCTAGAAGGGGAAGGAAAAGGAAATGAGTGTGAAGGTGGCATGAATGTGGCATGAATGTGTCTGGTGGGGAGCTGCAGCACCGAAAGAGGGTGACAGCAGGGCCACGTTTCACCCGGAGCCATGGTCACCCTGAGCAGGTATGAGGTGAGCCCCACACACAGGACCAGCGTTAGGCATAACTCTTTCCTCCCTCACCCAAACGTTTCATGTTGGGTGGAGGTGAGACCCCAACCTCTCTCCCTGGCCCCACACTGAGGCTCTGGCCGCACCAAACTTCTGAGAAAGGCTCGGCATGAAGTCCAAGTGCTGTGGGGCACTCGCTGCTGCTGGCTTGGTCAGCAGGCGCAGCACGGTTGGCTTTTCATGACTTGGACCGCTTTGGTGCAGAGACAGGACCATGTCCACGCCGCTGTCCTACCGTAGGGGTGCAGGTGGTCTCCCGGCAGCTGGGGCGGCGTCAGCCCTTGTCTGTACAAGTCTGTGCTGTAGCCATTCTGGTCCAGGGGCAGCAGCTGCTGCTGGGGGATCCTGGGGTAGGGGACCATGAGCCCATCCAGGCCGTGAACGCTTGCGCCGTCTAAAGACACAACCAGTGGGATGGGTTGGAGCAGAGGGTGGGCACACGCATTGTTCGCGTTGCCGCAGCAATATGTGGTGGGCTGACTTGGGACCAGCACTGCACGGTACGAGGCTCGGTGCCTACGTACAGAGAAGGGCAACGAAGGTGGTGAAGGGTCTGGAGCACGAGGAGAAGGGTCTGGAGAGCTTGTGAGGAGCGGCTGAGGGAACTGGGAGTGTTTAGTCTGGAGAAAAGGAGGCTGAGGGGAGACCTTCTCGCTCTCTACAACCACCTGAAAGGAGGTTGTAGAGAGGTGGGTGTTAGTCTCTTCTCACAGGTAACAAGCGATGGGACGAGAGGAAACGGCCTCAAGTTGGGCCAGGGGAGGTTTAGATTGGAGATCAGGGAAAATTCCTTCCCCAAAAGGGTTGTCAAGGGTCGGAACAGGCTGCCCAGGGCAGTGGTGGAGTCCCCATCCCTGGGGGGATCTAAAAGCCGTGTAGATGTGGTGCTGAGGGACATGGTTAGTGGTGGCCTTGGCAGTGCTGGGTTAAGGGTTGGACTCGATCTTAAAGGTTCTTCCCAACCAAACAGATTCTATGATTCTACATGCAACAGAAAATACCCATCATCTTCTCAAAAAGAGAAGCTACGTGCCGTGCCACGAGCACCCACGAGTCTTGCTGGACGTTACCGAGTCATTCCAGCTCGTACACACCAACCCAGTGACAACCTGCAGGTCTTTGCTAATCTCCTTCTCAAACACATCTGGCTCAGTCCCCTCCATCCCACCCTGCTCCCCCGGGGCTCCTCACCCTCGCTGTCCTCGTTGCTCTGCCTGCTGTTGCGCCCGGTCCCGCGCCCGGTCCCTAAGCGAGGGTTGCCCAGCTGGTCTTGCTCCTGCTGTTGCTGCTGCTGCTGTTGTTGCCTGCGAGCGATCTTCTTCATCTGCAAGGAGATGGAGACCCTGGATTTGAGGTTCTGACTGAGAGAGGAGGGGAGTGGGTTGTGTTTAGTGCAGCAGGGGACCACTGCGTGTCACAGAGACCCAGCACCGCCGTGATACAGCCCTGCTTGGCCCCCTCCGGGTGACTCCTCTGCAGCCCATGGTCTCTGTGGTCATCCCTGATGGAAGGGGTTGTGTTATCTTTGTGGGAGACGCCCTTTGCAGTTTAAGAAACAAAGGACTTTGTTTGACTACAAAGTGGGGTTTTCAAAGCCACATATTTTCTGGTTTCACCCTTTAAATTCTGCTCAATTAGAAATTTTTCAACTTCGAGAAAAAAGAAGTGTGAAATCCTTCTAGTCTTTTAGAGTGAGGGGGGAAAAGGTAGAAAAAGAGTAATCAAAAAAAAAACAGCGTCAAAAATGTTAAGCCCTGCAAATTAATTAATTAATCAATTTTTGTATTTCTCTTTAAGCTTTTGCTACTGCTGGATGCTTGTTGTAGGACTAGGTGGACCCGTGGATGGCCCTGCGTAGCTCTTCTAACCATGTCTTCTTTTTCTAAGCTATTTTATGTTTCCTTTTAATCTAACGAGCGTGTGTGATATCCCACAGGTCTGCAGAGCCCAGCTGTGCCACGGGAACCGTCACTCACCTTGGCTCGTTGGTTCTGGAACCAGACCTGCACCACCCGCACGGTCAAGCCCGTCTCGGCTGCCAGGGTCTCTCTCACCTGTCCACAAAACCCCAGAGAGCTGAATCAGAACTTAAGTTGCACTTAGAAGGATCCGAGCTGGCGGTTGTGCTGTGGAGCATCCTTGTACCTTTCTACAAGGCTTGGAGGAGACCTCGAAGGAGGCCTTGAAGGCCCGGCGCTGCTGCGTGGTCAGGATGGTGCGCGGGCGCTTGGAGCGCTTGTGGTCCTTGCTCTCCTCGCCGCCTTTGCCGTGCGGGTGGCTGCCGTCTTCGTCCTCGCTTTTCACTGCAAGGGAAGGTGAGTAGCTTCAGCAGAGAGTGGCCTCTCTGGGCCACCTCCCAGGGGAAGGATTTGGAGGAACTTGTCTGGGTTTGGCGCCTTCCAAGGTGTGGTTTAGAGCAGAAGCGCAGAATGAAGCCAGCACAGCTCGTGGCTCAGGGGAACGCTGTTGATTCAGAGACAGAGCTGATGGGCCAGCTTGGCCCCGTATTGTCCATCTGTAATGTCTCAGAGCAGCCCACCCAAACCTCTCCAGATCAGCCAAGCAGATCTCAGCAGCCTGGTATCCTCTTGGCTGCCAGTCACCGAGGGGAAAAGGTGCTACAACCTCCCCTTACCTACATCTCCTCCCTCTGCAGCCTCCCCTGTAGTTAATTAGGGACCAGGCAGTACCTGCCCTCTACAGGGTTCACCCTGGTTCCCCACCCTCAGCCTCTCACCGGACTCAGTGGGTGCTGGGCTGATGGCGCTCAGCATCTCCTTCTCCTTCTCGTAGTCGCTGCGGCACAGCAGCTGCCCCTCCTTGAGCACGAACTCGTCTCCTCGCTGCAGGCGCCGCTCGCACTCGCAGCAGTAGAAGCAGTGGACGTGGTAGACGTTCTCCAGCACCCGCATGATGAGCTCGGAGGGGGCAATGGCCTTCAAGCAGCTGCTGCACTTGGTCTGGAACAACCTGCAAAGAAGGTCCAGGTGGGTAAAACACTTGGGCAGGGAAGATGAGCCCTGGGTTGGGGCTCAGGAGGCTGAGGAAGAAGGGGGTGGATGTTTGGAGCTGTGCTAGCACTATTGGAACAGGCTGCCGAGGGCAGTGGTGGAGTCCCCATCCCTGGAGGGATCTAAAAGCCATGTAGATGTGGTGCTGAGGGACATGGGTTAGTGGTGGCCTTGGCAGTGCTGGGTTAAGGGTTGGACTTGATGGTCTTAAAGGCCCTTCGCAACCAAAACAATTCCATGATTGATTCTATCCCAGCAAGAACCGTGCATCCCAACTGGGCTTTGGGGCTTTCTGACCTTCCGTGGCCCCAGGGAGGAACACGGAGTTGCCTGGCCCAACAGGACAGAGGTCCACGTCCCCTCTTCCTCTCTAGGGCTGGTCACTGCCTGGCTTCCTTAGGTTGCTCCTAGTGAGAGGACTTTATGGACCCCTCCAGGACCATCCCCGGGGTCCTGGGAGTCCCACAGGGGAGGCTGTTTGTGCCCCACACCGCATCCAGAGAGAGAAATAAACAACTGCTGGGCGCCCCGCGTACGGAGCAGATGGTTCTGATGAAGTAATTTGGGATCTAAACAAATGTGAGCGGTGGTGGCTGCCGGCTGACAGCTTCTATTTAGCCACTTGACAAGAGAAAGTAATAAAATAGGGATTAATTAGGCTGTTGTTTAAACACACAGGATCTTCCCCACCAGCAGGGAACTCATAAACTGGGATTGAGAACAAGACTGGGTTAATCCTCCTGGCAAACTCTGTGGAGCAGGATGAAGGGGCTTACAGGGGTGGGCTCATCCCTTCCAAATACCACCGTGGATTTGTGCCGTGCGGTGGCTCTCGGCTGAAGTGCCTGGGACATTCCGACTGGAGTGGTGTGGGATTTCTCTCTCCTTTGTGTGAGTGTGTTTGCATGCGTGTTCCTCTCTCCCTCCCCGTCTCTCTTTCTCTCCCCTTTTCCTCTTTGTCTTTCTCTAAGTCACACTTGAAAAATAATAATCGAGTTTGAGTTGAAAAAGCCGGGAGTAAAGAGCAGCCTTTTAACCACAACCTCTCACTGTCTTAACGAAGGAGCAAACTGGGAGCATGTTCCAGGCACAATCCCAGTCCAAATCTGGGCTGAGTCCAAATCTGTCCCTTTCCTAACACCAACATCCTTCTGTTACAGCAGAAATAGTAAAAAGAATAAAAAAGACCCAACACTAGAGCCAGTCCGTGGTCGCGGCTGTCTGGGATGGGTGTGGAACGTGTGACATATCACTAAACATGAAGTTATTAATGTTCCAGGGCTTTAAGCCCAGGTGGAAGATAATGGTGATGTCGCCTGACCCTGGGTTCACTGCAACCCAGAGGATCTCGCCCAGGGACCCCCACCTCGAGCCTGTTCGCCGGTGGTGGGTGTCCAGCGAAGGCCAGGCGGTCGTGGGCAGGAGGCTCCGAGCGTGGGAGGGTCTGTCCACATCCATCTGGAAGAGGTTCCAGATCCTGACCAGCTCCTCGTTCCTTACTTCCAGTTTGAACCTTCCTTTATTCCATGCCCAGCCACTCGACTTTGTCACGTCTTTATCTTCTTGAGAAACTCTTACAATTAGTTCTGCCAGCTGTGGGTAAGCAAACTTTCCTTCTTTCCACGTTTCTGTCCCTTATCCTCCAAAGAACCGGTTCCAAAGTGAGCACTGACTTGTCTTTGCGTCTTGGCTGGGGAATTACTGTCCCCAAAGATCTGCCTTGCTTTGTTATACGCTGTCGTGTAGCTGAATCAAGTGACACAAATACCGTTTGACTTGGGCACAAGGTAGCCCCAAGCTCCACCTGGTCTTCCTGTATCTTCCAGAGACAAGTTTACTCCTGTAACACACCCAGACCAAGCTGGTTCCACCCCAAAGCCCCGTCCAGGGATGGAAACAAGAACATAGACCTGATGGAAAGCAGCTTTACTTCAATATCCCGACCTGACTCCAAGTAGGGAACAGGATAGTTTAGGAAAACACCGATGGAAAACCCCCGTCTTGTTTCACACTCGTGTGTTCTTAATTATTTTTATCCATACGGATCCTGGCACATTCCCTGGGTCCTTTTATATTTCTAACCTCAGTGATACCGCTGGTTGCTTGAGGAAAACATCCCAAATATTGCTCAGCCAAGGCAGGTGGGGGAGAGCTTTGAGCGTGGTGTGCTCCTGACTGCGGGCAGGCTGATAGGAGAGGGATGGAGCGGAGCAAGGAAACGTAGAAACGGAGCTGGGACGGGAGAGCTGCTCACCTGCAGGGCACCAGGACGGTTCCTCCCGCTGCTGGCGGGACGAGGCAGTCAGCAAGCCTGATTTAAAGGTGCTGTCATGTGCCAAATTTCCACGAAAAGGGTTTTTTTTTGCAGCTACCAGGTGAGGGAAGCGCCGTTACTGCGGTGTAACTCGGTAACGCTTTTGGCCTCGCAAGGTCTGCACCCTCCCGTCTCCCTGCTAAGCCCCGAAAACAAATCCGCTCCGCTTTGTCCTAATTGAAGAAAACATTCAGCAAGCAGCTCATAAACACGGTGTCAGCTCGCATTACACAAAATTAAAATTCTCAGCCCCCTCCAACACCAGGAATTCCTAAAGAGGCTGGTTTTAATATTGCCTGAATCCGTTTAAGTCAAGGTAATATTGTTTGGGTTGCCATAGGAACAGAAGACATCTCCGTCGCTGGCGGTGGGTTACAAGGAGGCTGCGCTGCGGAGACGCGGCTGCACGACGCCTAGAAGGGGCTGCCTGCAGAAACCACAGCGAGGGACGCTCCAAAAAATAAATGGGTTCCCAGGTTCGTAATGAAAAGTGCCTTCAGGAACAGCAACGACACGAGCGAGATCGCTGCGTGCTCCCGGAGAAGGGAACAGCCTCGGCGGCAGCAGGAGCACCTCGGAGTGCCCGTAACTCACAACTACTTCTTTTGGAAGGGCCCTTGTGCTGCGTAAGCCACGTAGACCACATGCCTCCACTTGTATTTTGACCAAGTCTCCCCATGTCCTTACTTAACACCTCGAGGTCCCAGCTGAGTCTGATTTCTGTTGAAGGTTACAGGAGGTGTGGTATCGCCCTGAAAGTCCCAACCATATTTCTCTATTTCTCTTTTATGCCTGGACACCACGGCAATGCCCAGCGGCTTGAACCTTGCTGGTATTGTCCCTGCCCATGGCACTAGATGCTCTTTAAGGTCCTTCCAACCCGAACCATTCTGTGATTCTATGAAATCTTGGTCCCAACAGCATCCTGTAGCAAGGAGTTACGTCCTCTGGGATAAACAATTCCCTTATTTGATCCCCTCGCCCTACCTACAGCTTCCCCATCTCTTTTTTACCCTTTGCTTTTCTTTTAAGAACAGTCAGGAAAGTTTTAAAGCGCAGAGCAGGGAAGAGGAGCTGCTGCAAAGCGACCGCGTGCGTCTGCCTGGCTTTTGCACGCAGCTGAGGAGCCCTGAGATCTTTCTGTGTCTGTTCAGACATTTCATAGACTTAATTTATTAGACTTTAGCCCAACGCCTAACCCTGCGTTAATCTCAGGGCACCGCTCTCTCTGCCGATGGCTCCGGAGGAGGAGGGACAGCCCAGCTCCCAGCTCTCCAGATGGGGATGAGCTGAGCAGCAAGTTATTTGAGAACCTGCTCTGACCCAAGCCTGGGAAGGGTAATTTGGGGGGCATACGATTGTCTCGATGGGATTAAAAGGTGTTAATGAAGCAAGGAAGAAGCTGGGGGGGCCTGTGCTTCATGAAACGAGCTTATTTGGTTAGGGTTTAGTCAAAATGAAGCGGTCCAGGCTTAAGCGAGGTCTGTTGACTTAACGTTGAGCTGCGAAATCCATTGTAGCCGTCTGAAATATTGAAGTGGAACTCGCAAAGCCCCTGTCCAGATTTTGGGCTGGGGGCTCGGGGCGGGATGGGGAAGGGGACACACGAGGGAAATGAGGAGGCGGCGGCAGCACAATATGCTCTTTTATTCCCTACCACGACAGCCACTTCCCCCAGTTCAGCGATACTGAGTGGCACCGGGGGATTAAGGGGAAAAAAATTTCCTTCTGCTTAGTTTGTGACTTGTTCCAGCAACGTTTGGGTCAGAGAGAGAAGGAGTAATTTGAGGGCAACCGTTACCTTTGCTCTCCCTTCCCAACAAAGCTCTTTGTGGGCTGCATAGAACAGATTTACCCCTAGAAAGGAACTTTGTCGTCATGTAATTATGTCCTTGTGCCTCTTGTCAGAAATGGCCAAGACTCAACGTACTCGAACCTCCTCTGATGGGAGCGTGTACCCCGGACAAGAAGCCTTCAGAAGCCAGAGCTTACCCAAGCCAAGCTGCCTGCTGCACGCAAAGTTCTACCCCGAAGAAAAAACAAATTTAAAATAAGTGTTAGTCGTCTGATTTAAATGAAAGGCAGAAGGACGGGGTAGGAGTCAGGGAAGAGCTGCCATCCCACTATTGCTGTTGCATCAGCACGGTTGTACAGAGGGAACGACCCAACCTTCTGTCTCCATCACTGGAAATATTACTTAGAAGGACGAGGGCAGCACCACAGACGTGTAGGGCAGGAGGGTTTGGGGACGGGGCACGCAGCAAAGAGATCTCCCCAAGGTTTTGTGTCTAGCACCACGAGCAGCATCGAATGTAATTGCACTTAGTTATAAAAAGTAACCAAAAAAATTGCATCTCCTCAGTGTGGTCCTGCTTGGCTGGACCCTGTAAATGCCCCTGGCATCTGCCCAGGAGGTACAAGGTGTTACAAGCTCTGCACCCTGGGCTTGATTCTGTTCATGTCCGCGATGAAAACTGATGCTGAAAATCAAAACAACTGCTACCGCTGCCGAAAACCTAAACCACGAGTGAAACAGAGGAGCAAAACAACACCAAAGAGGTTCCCAAAGCCAGAGAGATTCATAAATATTAAAGTGACACGAGTGAAATGCTACTGAAAGATTTAATACCGTGCCGCTGCTCTGTCCCTCAAGGGGTTAAACCCCCCACCGCGAGGATATTGCTGCCAGCACGGTGGCACTGAGCCATCACCATATAATCTGATGAACTCTTTTATTAAATTTCACAGGCCTGTCTTCTTTATTAAAATCTCCCAGAATTCATAGGGCGCCTGTCATATCACTGCTGAATGCTAACAAAAAAATGTGGGGTTTTTTGGGTTTTTTTTTCTTTCCCCCCCCCATTTTTCTCCGAGCGCTGCCAGGGTGGGATTGGGTTGGGGTGAGGGTCCCTGGCAGGTGAAGGAGGGACGGTGCGACTGGCTCAAGTACAGTGGGAAAAGGGGGCAACCATATATCCCCCCCAAACCCCCTTCACACCCCACATCAGGGCAGGGGGGCTTCTGCAGTGATGGAGAGAGCACGGCAGGACCAACCTGGCCTTGAACGCTGCCAGGGAGGGGGCAGCCACAGCTGCTCGGGGCAACCTGGGCCAGGGTCTCACCACCCTCACATCCTAATATCGAATCTCAGTCTCCCCTCTTGCAGTTTAAAACCATTGCCCCTTGTCCTCTAGGTCTTGGTCAAAAAGTCTTTCTCCATCTTTCTTCTATACAGAAAGGCCACAGGGTCTCCCTGGAGCCTTCTCCAGGCTGAAGAACCTCAACTCTCTCAGCTTGTCCTCATAGCAGAGGTGCTCCAGCTCTTGGATCATCGTCACGGCCTCTTCTAGACCCGCTCCAACAGCTCCATGTCATTCTTGTCCTGAGGACCCCAGAGCCGGACACAGCACTGCAGGTGGGGTCTCACGAGAGCGGAGTAGAGGGACACAATCACCTCCCTTGATGAGCCAGCCTAAGGTGGGATTAAAGTAGAGCAAGAATGCTCCTGCCTCTGCTTCAGCAGGGGCTGACCTCCCCTGAATTGCCCCAGCGACAGAGAGTGCCTCCAGCTCAGGAGAGCTCTCTCAGGGCGGCGAGGGCAAGGCAGCTTGGACGTTACGTGGGGTGTTGGCAGCTCAAAGGGAATCGTAGAATTATAGAATTGTTTTGGTTGGAAAGGACCTTGAAGATCGAGTCCAACCCTTACCCCAGCACTGCCAAGGCCACCACTAACCATGTCCCTCAGCACCACATCTACACAGCTTTTAGATCCCCCCAGGGATGGGGACTCCACCACTGCCCTGGGCAGCCTGTTCTAGTGCTTTACAACCCTTTGGGTGAAGAAATTCTTCCTGATCTCCAACCTAAACCTCCCCTGGCACAACTCGAGGCCGTCATTTTCTCTTCCAAGTGCAGAGAGCTGCTGTAGTGCCTTGGCAAGCTGCCCCACCTGCGGGCTCACGCTGGCTCTTACTCCACACTGAGCTCTTGGGAAGCCACAATCCCTGGTTCAAAAACATGGGAACTGCATCTCTTATTTATGGGGCTTCCACCTCTGAGAAGAGACAAAGTTTGTGGGCCTTTTTTCACTGAGCCACCACCTTCCTGCTGTCCCCTGGGACGGGACCCATCAGCTCCTTTCTCTCTCCTCTTGCTTTTTCTCCGCTTGACACGGCACAACCCCAAAGCTCGCTCCCAGGTCCGTGGGTTTAAGGTTAGGAGTCATCAATTCCTATTGATTTCTGCCCTGCCTTATTGCAGGGCTCCGGGAGAGCCTCCGCGTCTCCATTAGTATGCCTGGCAGGAGGAGAAGGCTTCCTCCGCTTAGTAGCTAGGGGTGATATTACCCATCCTGATAGTATCCCAGCTCAATATCCTGTTTCTCCTTTTCTCATTTCCTGTTTTGCGGGGCTGAATGCCGGCGTTGTCGCAGCGAGGCGGGGGGAAGGCAGGGGAGAAAGGGAGACGGCGGGACGGCGTGTGCAGGGAGAGGGAGGGCTGGACGGGGGGAGCCAGGGGGAGGGGGGGAGAGGGGCCGCAGACACTTTTATTACAGATTTAATAATGACAAAAGAACATCATTAAACATTCATTAGAATTATTTAATTAAATTTTACTTTGGGGGGGGGGCAGAAAAAAAGAAAAAGAGATGAGATATGATGTAAAGAGCAATATTGATTGAGCAAAGAACAAGCGTGGGAGATGTGATTTAAATTAAACTCTGCGCTGGCTCCCTCTTCTCTCTGTTTTAAACGAGGTGGCCCAGGGGACGATGCGGTAGCCCACAGCAGTACTGGGGCAGCGTGGCTGGTCAGGGCCACTAGGAATGACATTTAGCTCCATCCCACCCGAACGTGGCCACTGGAACCAGCTTTGCTGGCAAAAATGCCTCGGGTACCTCCGCAGGGTTTCAGAGCTCAGCGCCCTGGGGCTGAGCTGGGCATGGCCGGGTGAGAAGCTGGAGGTAGAAACTTGCTGATTAGTCCCTGTCCGTGCCCTGCTGGAGGTTTTGTGCAGCTCTGGGCCCGTCCTCTCTGTGCCACGGTTCCCTCTGTGGATTAGGAGTTACGGAGCATCCTCACCGCCAGGGCTGAGGATAAATCCTCCTTTAAAGTCCTTTAAAGCAGGACTCACGTTGGAAAGAGGGAAAAGGCTCGTACAAAACAGCCGTGGCCCAAGAGGTGGCCAGGACGGTATTTCAGCACAAAACTCAGCCTGTGTTAAGGACAGAGAAGAGAAAAGGTACCCTGCTAACGGCGACCTTGGGGGAAAAAGGAGCATAAAGTTGCCTTGATGAGTGACCTACGGCAGCGAGGGCACCAGGCTAGTGCAGGCAGCGCCCGAACCCCTCCATGCGGGTGCTCTGAAGGCAGGTACCAGTTAAACATCGTCTAAAAAGTGTTTTTAAGCAGTGCAAGCTGTTAAGCTGTCACACAATAGGAACCCACCTCTTTAACTCAAGAAACTGGCTGACCTAAGAGTGCAGGAGATCTCCACGTACAGACCAGCCTGACTTGTGATGGAGGGGGCAGGAATAAAGAGAAGGGAAGTTAAAACTTGTGAAAAGAAAGAAAAGAACAACAAAAAAACAAGCTGAAGTGTTGGGGACCAGGGAACTGCAGCAAAGACTCTCCTCGTCCACAAAGCCGCTACAGCCAGTCGTACGCGAGCGGACGGTGATCAACACAGGGTCTTGTTAATTAAACTTGTGCATCTTTTTTTTTTACAGGCCAGGCTGCTTCCCAGCTTCACCTTTCTCCTGGCACCAGCGAAACCACGTCCAGGAATCGAAAGGGATTTGGGACGGTGCTTCTCTGCGCAAGGCTGACTGCGGCTGTATCAGCCAGACCTCAGTAATGGGAAAAAAAGCTGCGTGAGCAGTCAAAGATGTGTGAAGCTGCCACCAAGATAGTTAGGATAAATTGTAATTAACCACATTAAAGCTTAATCGCATTAAGGGGGAGGGGGAAATGAAAGCTGGAAGCAGCTTATGGATCTGGCTTGTAATTCAATTTGTGCAGAGCCAGGAAAGAAGGAGCCACTTCTCCAGCATCGCGTTAGCAACGCGGGAGGCGTGGAGCTGCCGGGGCTCGAGGGACGATCCGGGAGCAGAAAGAGCAGAGGGAAAGAGAGGGAGGACTGGGAAGCAGAAGGTAGGAAAATACCTTGGGAGAAGCAAGGGAGGAAGAGCAGTTTAACCCCTCCGCCCATGGGTGTGTGCGGTATGTGGTGCCTTCTGCTGTAGTGCCAGTAAGAATCATAGAAACAGAGAAGGGTTTGGGTTGGAAGGACCTTAAAGCTCATCCAGTTCCAACCCCCTGCCACGGGCAGGGACACCTTCCACCAGCCCAGGTTGCTCCCAGCCCCATCCAACCTGGCCTTGAACCCTGCCAGGGAGGGGGCAGCCACAGCTTCTCTGGGCAACCTGGGCCAGGGTCTCACCACCCTCACAGCAAAGAATTTCTTCCTCACATCTCATCTCAATCTCCCCTCTTGCAGTTTAAAACCGTTCCCCCTCATCCTGTCACTCCATGCCCTTGTCAAAAGCCCCTCTCTGGCTTTCCTGTAGCCCCTTCAGGTGCTGGAAGTTGCTAGAAGGTCTCCCCAGAGCCTTCTCTTCTCCAGGCTGACCAGACCCAGCTGTCTCAGCCTGTCTCCAGAGCAGAGGGGCTCCAGCCCTCTAAGTCCCCTCTAAGGACTCTGTGTGAGCCAGTTCCTGGCTGTAATCCTGGCTCAGTCCCTGTATTTTACAAAATATGGCAACCGGTGGCCATCGGGGGTGAAAAGCTGAGCAGGGACCTGTCGAGTGGAAGGGGACTGAGAGGACAGGTGGGAGGATCTCATTTTCAGGGCACTGTGTGACGCCAACAACACTCGTTCAACATCACCAGAACAGGGTCTGGGCTCCCCTTGCCACGCTCCAGGAACCCCTTAGCCTGGGAGAAACCTGGTTCCTGGAAGCATTAACAGTTCAGGGCTCCCCTTTGCTGGTGCTGTGTGGGAACAGGTCCTGCCTGCTGTCCCCAGCGCTGCAGCCCCTGGCACTGCTGGCAGCCACCTCTCCAGAGTTCATTTCTGGCACCTTTCCCTTCACGGGTGCCCTCTGGTGGTCCCTGGTCCTGGGCTCTCAGAGATGCTGCGGCCCAAAGCAGGAGCATGGTGCAGCCTCCGACCCTTCAACGCCTTCCAAACCATAAATCCATGTCCCGGAGCCCTTCCTGGTGGAGCTGATGCTGGGGCGGTGCTCAGTGCGTGCAGGCAATGCCCAGACCCCCCCACACTGCTCGTACCCGCTTCAGGGGACTCCAGGCACCGAGAGGGACACGGAGGTGCAGGGATGGGAACGGCACCGGCACGCAGAGC
Organism: Nyctibius grandis; assembly: GCF_013368605.1. Classification (NCBI taxonomy): domain Eukaryota; kingdom Metazoa; phylum Chordata; class Aves; order Nyctibiiformes; family Nyctibiidae; genus Nyctibius; species Nyctibius grandis. The sequence continues at coordinate 258,794 of NC_090692.1, forward strand.
TCTAGCCCTGCTCCTCGCCTGCCAGCCCGGGCACGCAGCGATCACACCTCTCCTCGCCCCGACACCACTTCGCTCGGGGTAGCAACCCCCAAGTCCCGCTGGAGTTGTGCTGGGTCTAAACTGGGTTAATCTTGGGGAAATGCAGCCGGTCACGCTGTCCAAACACAGCCAGGTACCGTGACCAGCGCGAACCCTCGCCCTTACAGCCACCGCCGACCTCAGCAAACCTTCCCTCCTCCGTCCCTTTGCGGAGAAGGACCTGGGGGTTCTGGGGGACACCAAGTTCCCCATGAGCCAGCAAGGTGAACCAGGATAGGCCAGTGGTGTCCTGGGGTGCGTGAGGAAGAGTGCGGGCAGAACAAGGGAGGTTCTCCTGCCCCTCTACACAGCCCTGGTGAGGCCACACCTGGAGTAACTGGGTCCAGTTCTGGGCCCCCCAGTTCAAGATAAGGAGTTACTGGAGAGCATCCAGCGGAGGGTACGGAGATGGTCCGAGGGCTGGAGCATCTCTGCTACGAGGGCAGCCAGCTCGGGGAGCTCGGCCAGCGAGGCCACGGGGCTGCGAGCGCAGGAAGGCAGAGCTGCGGCGCGTCCGTCAGCGCCACGTTAATCAGCTCAGCCCTGGGGAGCGCAGGTGGTCAAACCCCTGCGGCCCTGAGCCGGCTTCCCCGCTGGACCCCGGCCACCTCCCCAGCCCCGGGTGCCACTGGTGGCATCCTTGGTATCTGCTTCGTGCCCGTAATGTCACCTGCAGCCTGAAAGGGATGAGAGACGTCTTTCACTGGAAGCTCTAAGGATCCAAACCATTTACAACCCCTCGATTGTTAAGGGACATCTGTGTCCTCTGCTTGGTGGGGAGCAAATACCTTGAACTATAGTTGTTTACTTTGGTATCTTAAGTCTTTCTGGGTTCATATTTTCCTTTTCCTCATCAGAAAAGAAAGCAAATTATTTTTCCAGGCAGGAATAACTGTGGTCACAGGGCTCCAGGAGCTGAGTAGTTAAGAAAACTCCGCCCAGTAATAGAAAGAAAGTTGGTGACACGGGTCCAGGAGAGACTCAAAGCCACGAGACACAAAACATGGAAGGAAAAAAACAGCCCAAAAGAGAAGGAGGATCTATCAAAGTAAATTACATTTAATTAAACTAGAAAAATAATGTGCTGCGCACGGAAAAAAGTTCTTCCTCCCCCCGGTATCCCCCCCCCATTAGAAAAACAATCCGACGGCGACGGGGAGCAGACGGCACGTGGTGGCTGGTCCCTTAATCACGCTCCAGGCGCATCTGCATATTCCTTTCATTTCGCGGCGATTACAGAGTTAGTGTTTAATTTCCTGGGCCCTGCGCACAAACCGGCGCGAGGGAACAGTGAGAACCGGGGTAGGAACGGCTTTGCGTAATTAACGTCATTAATCATCAGACTGGCTTCGCTCTCGGGGGGGGGACGGGGCTGGGCCAACCCACCCGACGAGGAAGGAGGAAACGTTTGGGATGGGGGAAAAAGGCGCGAGGTTTTGCGATTGGGGCGTTTGCCGAAGCGTTGGGGAGGGTCCAACGGAGATGTCAAGCTGGGAATGCCCCGGGGGGGTCCTAAAACGGGGCACTGAGGTCCTGCTGAGGCTCAGGCTGCCCAGGTTCCCACGCACCTGTACGGGTTGGGGGTGACCTGCTGAAAGCAGCTCTGTGGAGAAGGACCTGGGGGTTCTGGGGGACACTGAGTTCCCCATGAGCCAGCAAAGTGAACCAGGATTGGCCAGTGGTGTCCTGGGGTGCGTGAGGAAGAGTGTGGGCAGAACGAGGGAGGTTCTCCTGCCCCTCTACACTGCCCTGGTGAGGGTGGGGAGTCTCCTTCTCCGGAGATACTCAAACCCCACCTGGACGCGACCCTGTGCGACGTGCTCTGGGTGACCCTGCTCTGGCAGGGGGTTGGATGGGATGATCTCCAGAGGCCCCTTCCAACCCCAGCCGGTCTGTGATGCTGTAATTTCTGCACTACTGAGGTCCCACTGGTCCTCACTGGTGGAGCGGGGATGGCTGCAGTGACCTCCCCAGTTTGGAGGAGCAAAGTGTCTCAAGAGAACAGCGTGGATGCTCCTTGGGGGGCTGGCAGTAAGCACAGCTCACGGGTCCTATCAAAGGGCGTCCAGACTCTGTCCCATCACCCAGACTGGAAGGAGTTTCAGGCTCTTCCCTTCCCACCTCCTTCGTCCCCTCGTCTCCCGTCGTGCTCCTCGTGGAGGTACCCGCGGGGTCTGTTAGCCGGGCGCGGGAGCTCCATCCATCACTGCCTCGTCAAGGGTCCTCGTTATCTCATTTATTCGCTCACTTTTCAGAGCGCCGTCGCTTTTCATTACCTCCCTCCAGCCCGACGGAGAGGGAGGGCCAGGAGAAGGCAGGACTTGGGGCGGGGGGGACCCTGTTGCTCAGCAGACGGAGACGCTGGCGGCGGGGCAGGAGGGACGGGTCCTGCCTGCTGCCCTCGGAGCGACGGGGTTGGGCTGCCCGGCGCAGCCAGGAACGGGCAACCAGGAGCCCCTTTTTAAGAGCAGTAGCTACCATCACCTCTTGCAATCCGTCACGGTTTGGCCCTGTTTTGTCCTCAAGTCCCTGTTTTTTGGGTTATAAATACATCTCAAACACTATTTTTTAACGTCCTCATGCCTAGGAAGCGCTCTGATAATTTCTGAGCTTGACTAAAACCAAACATCCCAAACGCAGCAAAGGACAAGGAGAAGCCCCAAAAAAATCCCATCACAAGAAAAAAAATAAACCCAAATAATTCTGGTTTCAACACCAATTTCATCATTTTTAGGGCCTGACTCCTGCTCCTGGAATGCAACGGGGTTTGCACACAGTCCCTGGGCTCACCCTTGTCCAACTCCTGTCCCGGTTTCTCCTACCCAGGAGATCTTTGCTCGGAGGGGAGCCCTCCCACATGGCTTTAAACATTAACCAGCTTGCTCAGAAGAGTTGCCAAGGTGCTCGGTCTGGGTCAGTCCCTGATACTCAGGCGGGGAGGGTCACTGCCTCGCTCCTTGCCTCTTCGGCGGGGAGGAGCAGGGCTGCTGGCTGCTCCTTGCCTGCACCACGCTGCTTCTCGGGATGCACAAGAGACTGCAAAGCCCAAGGTTCCCATCATGGTTTAGTGGACTTGGCAGTGTTGGGTTAACGGTTGGACTCGATGAGCTTAAAGGTCCTTCCCAACCAAACCGATTCTGTGATTGTAGGATTCTGTCTCTGCTCTCTGAACATCCCTGCTCCACACGCAGGGGTAGCTGAGGTTATCTGTGGTGGGTTTCCACCCAGCTGGAGAGCTGGAGAGGGACTTTTTACAAGGGCATGGAGTGATAGGATGGGGGGTAAGGGTTTTAAACTGAAAGAGGGGAGATTGAGATAAGATATGAGGAAGAAATTCTTTGCTGTGAGGGTGGTGAGACCCTGGCCCAGGTTGCCCAGAGAAGCTGTGGCTGCCCCCTCCCTGGCAGGGTTCAAGGCCAGGTTGGATGGGGCTTGGAGCAACCTGGGCTGGTGGAAGGTGTCCCTGCCTGTGGCCAGGGGTTGGAACTAGATGATCTTTAGGGTCCCTTCCAACCCAAACCATTCGATGGTTCTGTGATTCAAAAGGCAAACGAGCTGCTCTTGGTTCAGAAGGACCTCCCTGAACTTTGGCCACCTGAGATGAGCCACGCAGCCCTTTTGGGAGCTTCCCAAACCCTCCTGGCTAGGAATATTATCTCAACTTCAACTGCAGTGCTTGGTTCTGCACATCTCACCCAGCAAGGATGAGAATAGCTCCGAGAGGACCCCGAAAGCGATGCAGGCAGAGCCAATGGCTGGGACATGCTGGTCAACCCCTCCTCAACCCTCTCGCATCTACAACCAGATGGAGAAACCACGGTGATTCAGGCAACGACCAAGGACCGTGAGGGCACTCGGAGGCCTCGCTCTGTGCTCAGCTGTGCTGGTCACGTGCTGGCAGAAGCTGCAAGTCAGGTTCGAGCCGAGTTCACCCCGTATCTCTACGGAGGACGAGCAAATCATCTCCACATGGGCGAAAGGAGAGCGCGGAGGAGAGGGGGAAGGCTGCCAGCGCGAGGCTGCGGTTCAGATCCCTCCCGACAGCTCCCCGGCAGCCCCCGCATCGCCTGTCATCCCACAAAACAAACTTCAAAGTCAACAAGGCGCCCAGGACCCGGCCGTTGCAGCCACTCTATCATCGGCCAGGAGTATTTTACCTTCCTCCCCCTCCTCTTTCTCTTGAGCCGTTGCATTTACACGAGCTGCCCGGAGCTGGATTTACAGGGCAGGTGCCTGAGCGAAGCGCAGGAGAGCTGGCGGGGCCCCAGGCGAGAGGGGAAGAGGAGAGCTTCACAAAAAGCCTTCAAGATTGCGGTTTTATATGATAGGGACCGCAGAACAACATCCATCTTCGGGCTTAACATTTCATCTCTGGATCAACAGCCCGTTCCTTCCCCCACGTTCAGCTGCAGCTGCTGGCTTATCTCTCCATTAAAGCATTTTCCTCTTATTGCGCAGTTTCACATGAGGAGGGAGAAATGCCAGCTGGGTCTCCCCTCCGGGTCACCACGCTGCAAGCCCCGGTCCACGCCGCAGCCCAGGGTGACGCTGGATTCTGCGGGCTGGGATTCATCGTTGGCCAAAAAAACATGGACTTTGGGAAGTCAAGGCCAAGAATGAATACTCTGGGGGACAAGATTTCCAAAGAGGAGGACTGAGAGTTTGCCTCCCTGGAAATTCCCATGCTGGAAGCACAAAGGTGCTGAGCGTAGACACCTTCAAAAGTGCCCGAAGCACCAAATTTCAAAGGCATTGAAGGAGCTGGAGACCCTCAGGGGTGTTTTTTAAACCAGCTGAGATACTTTGGAGCACAGAAGCGGGATGGAGCAGGCCGTGCCAGAGGTCTGCAAGCCCTGCGGCTGCAGCTGAATGAAGCCCAGTGCTCGGGAAAACAGCGTGGCCACGTTACCATGCCCCAAAAATAGCAAAAAACCCCAACAACGTTGGTGGCTGAGGTCACCCCATATGGAAACGCCGACGATGCTCCTCACAGACTGGTTTTGCAAACACGTTTTTATCCCGGTGTAACGGTTAGGGGACAGCCTGCCCACTCCTGCCCTCGTCTGACCTGTTCTTCACCCCATGAGCAGGACCTTGGCCGCAAAGCAAAGCTCCTCGGGTTAAATCTGCTGGACCGCGTTGTCCCAGAAGGACAAGGCGTGGGGTGGTGTCATCTCCTGGGCAGCCTTGGGCATCCCTCATTTCTTGAAAAACATCCCAACAGCCAACAGCTCATCCCTTCTTCCTCCTCATCCAACAGCTCTTCCCTTCTTCTTCCTCATCCAACAGCTCATCCCTTCTTCCTCCTCATCCAACAGCTCAACCCTTCTTCTTCCTCATCCAACAGCTCATCCCTTCCTCCTCCGCATCCAACAGCTCATCCCTTCTTCCTCCTCATCCAACAGCTCCTCCCTTCTTCCTCTTCATCCCCACCACACCACCACTTTAAATCAAAGCTAAACACTGCTGTCCCTCTATATGGACAGCATCCCTTTGCAGGACACCTCTGTGGTCCTGCTCATCTCACCTGGTCCTCACCAGCCTACATGACACCGACACCACGATGCCCTTTTTCCAACCCACCCTTCCAGAATCCCACCTCGCGATTGAACCCACCCCACCTCCGATACACTCAAAACAGAGCCAAGAAGGAAGGAGAAAACGCAGAGAAAAGCGGAGAGCGCTTACTTCTCGTAGTCGTGCTTGCAGTAGAGCTGCCGGTTGCGCCAGTAGCAGGTCCCGGCGAGCGGCTGCAGGCAGACGGCGCATTTCACGCAGCCTTCGTGCCAGGAGCGCTCGTTGACTCGCAGGAGGAACCGGTCGGAGATGGGGGTGTCGCAGCCGGCGCACACCTCCCGCATCTTGGAGTCTGAACCTGGGCAGCAGGGAAAAGACAGCGTGAGAAGGGGTTCCTGGGGGGGATCAGGATCATGTCCCGCAGTAACAGCGTCTGCCTTTGGGGAGGGGGTGATGCTCAGCCTCACATCACTCCTTGAAACCATCTACTGTTGGGTTTTGCTTTGATTTTGTTAAAGCCACGTGGCATTAGTGTAGGAGAGGGAGAAGGGAGGCTCGGCACGGAGTCGGTGACAACCTTGGAAATAACTGTCAAAGGTGGCTCTGTGAAAGTGGCAGGTTCTGGGGTTCTCTGCAGGTGGTGAACCCCAAACCCACGGCTCTGGCACTGTGTAAATCACAGAGAACGTGGAGAACACAAGTTTGGGGACGGGAGAGCAAATATCTGTGTGTCTTGACAGGAGATAATGGGTGCTGAGTTTGTTGGAAACCTTGGTCCTGGTCAGAGGACACACCCAGGGCTGAAGTTTGTCCAGTTTCACCCCAGATTTGGTGCTAAGAGCTGCTTAAAAAGGCTCCAGAGATTTGGGATTTTTCTTTTCCTCGGTGTTATCAACATGTAAATCTATGGCTGCTCTTCAAAGGCTTCGTCATGGTAACTTCAAGGTAAAGGAGTGAGTAATAAAGACACTATCTGGTGCGCTGGATCCGGGCTGCGGCTGAGCCAGGCAGCGGCACCCTCTCCGATGGCCACAGCCTCCACCCTGCCAAGCTCCTGGGCTTTTACGAGCCCTTATCTCTGTCCTCTCCAGCCTCTCGATGCTTTTATCTTCCTGTAAGCTTGTGGGTCCCGGGGTAACACCTGCCCAAGCCCCCTCGAAGGGTTGGGGGGGGATGATGGCACCCCATGGATGAAGCTTAGGGCTGTTTTAAAAGGCAGTGAGCTGCCAAGGGCAACCAAGGTCTTCTGCTGCGCCCTGGAGGAACGTGGGGTTGAGGGGGAACGCTAAACCCAGCTCTAATCTGGGCACTGTCCCACATCAAGGAGCCAAAGACAAGAAGCGGAGGTGACAAAGGGCAGGAGACACATTCCGGTGGAGAGCCACGCTCCTCCCCGCAAGGCTGGGGGACGTGGAGGAGCCCCGGGCCCAGCAGCATCTCCTGCAAAAAGGGGATTTGGGCTAATTTGGGCTTTCTGTGTACCCCAAAATGGGGGTGTCCTGTGCAAAGGCAGCTTCTGCCCCGCTTCGCTGTGGTGCGTGGGTCTGGGTCCTGCACCTCCAGCATCCCAGCTCAGCCGGCGGAGCCAGCGGACGTGTGCCGGGGCGATGCCCAACGTTGTGTCAAGCCGAGTCCTTTGGAGCTCCCGGGCTCGGCGCAGCTCGTTAATTAAGTGCTGGGACCTGGCAATGGGGTGGCAGCATCAGCTGGAGGGGACCAGACCCTGAGACCCTGAGACTCCTCTTTAATTTAGGGGGAAAAAGCCGGGAAGAATCTAATAGCAAATTAGTCTGGAAGCAGATAGATAAGGGAGCTCTGGGGATGTGGGAGCAGTTTAAAAGGAAGAGACACAAAACTTCAGCCCGGGGGATGTTTGTCCCTCCCTCTCGCTCAGCCAGGAGGCAGGAGGATGCCGGGGACGGGGGTTCGGGGCGGTGGGAGGCAGCGGGATCCTGCCCGGGCCGTGGCTCGGGGTGCACGGGCAGGGCCCGGAGCAGAGGTTAATGCCTGGCAATAAGTCACACCTGAGTCTTCCTCGGCACAAGGCCACGACCGTGGCGATGCCGTAACGCGAGCGAGCGATCCTGAGCGCCCGGGGGAAGAGAGGAGGTGAAAAATCCCCAGGAAAATTCTCGGCCTGCCTGAATCCCCCCGCAGGCAGCCCGGGAGAGAGAGGCCAAACTGAAAGTAAAGGAGATTCCGCCTTACGCTGCCCCTGAAGACACCCGGCTCCCAAAAACCCAACGGTCTGGAGCAGCAAATACCTTAACGAGGAGCAATCCCGACCCACCATGTTGTGACTCTCTGAGGAAGGGAACAGGGACAACGCAGGGGACACGACCCGGCGAGCCCGGCAGCGGCGCAGCTCGGGTGCCTCATCCCAGCGCCACCCAAAACTAACCCTCCCCACGGCACGTGAACCCCCCCCGGGCTCTCGTGGGCAGATGATCCTCGGTGTCATTTCAAATTCGGGTTGGACCATCGCCCGCGGCTGGCACGGTCGAGGGCCCCGCGGCCGCAGCCTGGCCCCGCACGGGGTGTGCCCTGAAATCAGGGGTAAACTGAGGCTCCGGAGGGGCTTATCCAGGAGGTCGGGGCCGACGAGGGACGGGTGCGTGTGGTGTCCCTGTCCCTCCCGGGCTCCTCGCCGTGTGCCTTGCCAACACCGGTGCTGCGTGCCGTTACGGGCAGCCCCAGCCCACGGAGCCGCGGCTGCTTTGGGGCTACAAGATGGCATTTTGCAGCGTCTCGCCGTGGCTTTCGGTGCCTCCAGATTGGCAAACCGCAGAGGCGGGGGGTGATCCCCCTCCCCTGGTCACCCCGACAGTCTCGGGGGGAAGGAAGCTCCTTCCCGAGCGGGGATAAACACCGCGGAGGAGCGGGGGATGCCGCTGACGGGAGATCGGGGTCGTACGGTTGGGGCCAACCGGGCAGGGCCGGCTGGTCCCGCTGCAACGTGGGGACACGCCGAGACCCCCAGAGCGACCCGGGGAGGATGAGGATGGGGCAGGCGGCCACGGATGCTGCCTGAGCAGCCCGGGCTGGGGGGGCTGAGGGGCTCCCTGCTCCCCGGTGCGTGGTGCCCGTCCCCGGTCTCTCCGGTACTCACCGAAGCCCAGGACCGGCGTCGCCTGCTGCAGGCAGGATGGAGCCTCTTCCGTCTTCATGCCGGCGGCCAGCGCGGGGGCTGCGGGCGGAGAGGAGCGGTAAGGACCGGGACCGGTCACCCCCGCCGGAGGATCGGGGCTACTCGGTGCCTCCCGGTCGTTTTCCGTTTCCCGGAGCTCCGGTTAACGAACGGCAACGAAATCCCGGCGGCGGCGGCGGCCACCAGCCCCGCTCCCTTCGCTCCCGTTGGGGTTGAGCCCGACCTTACCCCCGGCATCCCCGGAGCCCACCCCGGGGGGCTGCACCCCCCAACCCCGTCCCGTCCTGTCGGGGCACGACGGCCCGACGGGTCCCTGCGCTGCCGGTGCCGCTGCCGGTGCCGGGGTCTCCGCTCACGGACGGGGCGCACACCCGGTGTCACCCCCCCCTCCCCGCACGGAGCATCCTCGCCCATCGGTTACCGGCACCGCATCCCCGCCCGCCCCGTCCACGCGTGGGCACTTACCGGGACAGCGGCACCGGCAGCGGCACCGAGCAGGGAGCGGAGCGGGGCGCGACCGTGCGCGGGGCAGAGCGCGCAGCCCCCGCCCGTGTCCGCGCCCGTGAGCGCCGCCGTCCCCCCCCCGTCCCCCCCTCCCGCCTCCCCCGGGAGCGCGCCGGAGCCGGGAGCGCGCCGGGGACCCCATCAAGGCGGGGACCCCCCCCCCCCAACCCGGTGCGGACCCCCCCGTGCTCCCCGGGGGGTTGATGCCGGCAGAGCCCGGTGCACCCAGGTGATACCGACGGCTCTCCCGGCAGGTGCTGTCGTGACAGAGGGAGCGCTCCTCACGACAGGGGCTGTCGCAGGCACGGGGGAGGCTCCGCGGGGTCCGGACTGTAACGGGGGTCGGGGGGAGACTCCGCGTTGCCGGGCTCCGTTTCGCCGCTCACCGCGGGGCTGCCGGGCTCTGTCACGACAGCCGTGTCGCCGACAGGACAGGCGGAGGCGCGTCCTCTCGCCGTCGGGGTGACTGTCGCCCCGCTCGGCTCCGGGGACGGTCCCACCGGGGCGGCGGAGGCAGCGGCCCGGTGCGGGGGGCGGCGGGGACCGGGACTTCGGCGGGTCCGTGTCCGTGATTCTCCCGCGGCTCCTCGAACGGATCCGCCCGCGGGCACCGTCCGGGGAACCGGGGGGAACCGGGGAGAACCGGGCCGGGGGCTGCCCGCTGCCAGCCGGGGCCGAGCGGCGGGGGGAGCTCCGGGGAGGCCCCCGGGACCGGGACCGGGCAGGAGCTCGGGGTGCAGCCGGGTGGGTGTCCCGGGGGGCGGCGGGGGCGCGGGGTGCTGCCCCCCCACCCCAGGTCCCGGCCCCGGGCTGCCCTCGGGGGTTGGGGGGGGGGGAGGCACCTCCGGGCACCTCCGGTACCGGAGGCTGAGAGCGGCTCCCACCCGCTCCCTGCAGCACACACGTGTGTGCACATGTACCTTCAGTGTGCACGCACACGCGTGTGCACACCCACTCCCTGCAGGGCACACACGCGTGTGCACATTTGTGATTGTGCAAGAACCGGGTGCCACCAGCAGCTCGTAGCAGGGGTGGGTGCGGCGTGAGCCAACATGGGAGCTCGGTGTTCCCCGTCTGCCCCAAAATGAGCTTTTTTTAGCGGAAGGACGGAAAATGCGGGAGGGGGCCCGATCCCTGCGGGGTCCCGGAGCCCCACCGCTGGCCCACGGACCCCGTCGGTGACCGGTGACGTGACGCAGAGCTGAGCCGTGCTCGAGTTTCGTGTTACAACAAACAAGCACGGGGGAATTTTGTCAGGTGGAATCCAAATTGAAACAACAACCACCAAAAAAAGGAAAATTATGAAAATTATGGTTTTTTTTTTCCCTCGGTAGGAAAACCCACCCTCATTTCCACATTCACTGGTGTCCCACGGCTGCAGCCCCAGCTCACCCCCACCCCTTCACACGCACACCGAGGAATGGAGAAGCTTCGTTAACCAGAGCAATAATCGTCCTTTATTAGGCTGAGCTCCCCACGGAGAACCCGGATTCCTGCCTATATCGCTTAGGACCATCAAAAATCCATCCCTGCCCTTCCTCCGGCCAGCGCGGCGGAGAGGGCGAGCGGGGAGCGGGCGCTCGGCTTGTATAAATTAAGAAGAAAGAAGGAATATTTGCGGCGCCGGAGCGTGGGCCGTCGCCTCGGCGCGCGGCTCCGCTCAGTTGGGCAGAGGCTTCTCGCAGACGTAGTAGCACTCGTAGGTGCAGTAAACGTCGTTCCACTCCCCGGAGATCCAGACGTGGGCGCAGTCTTCGTTGTGGCCGCTGTTGTTGGGTTCTCCTTGCTTCCAGAATCTGGGCAGAGGAGGGTCAAACTGAGAGAAGGGGCAGGCAGCGGAGCTGGAGCGGCTTTCCCCGGGGCTGGGAGAAGGGCGAGGACTGGCTACATCTGATTTTAGATGGTTTTAGGTGCTAATTCTTGGCTCTGCTGCTGTGTTAGAGCTCGTGTGAGCGCCCGTCCCTGGCTGAAACGGGGGCGCACGGGCAGGGAAGGTGCCTGTTTCGGGGTGACGGGCACGCAGACGGGCCGGCACTCACGTGAAGGTGGTTTTATAGTCGGTCCCGTCGATCCATTCCCATTCACCTTCTGAATTCTCGTCCGTGAGCCCGATCCAGAAACGCTCATTCCTTGTCCTGAACATGACAAAACTCTGCAGCGGGGAGAAGGATCAGGAGGGAAAAGCACCAGGAAAAGGCTCCTCGGGGCAAGCCCAGCTCCGCGTTGGCACCGCGGAGGAGCCGGAGAGGTACAACGCTGCGCTTGGCTGTATCTTTACGGCACGGAGGAGCAGGATAGGTGCCGGTGCTGTGTGTGAGCATCCCGCACCGGCCCAGGGAAGCCCTGGCCGCAGGCAGAGCGGGTCCTGCCTGCTCTCTGCTGGCTGATGCACAGGATAACAGCACCAGCTCTCGGTACCCAGCGAAGCTGAGGGGTGCAGGATGGCAGCAGGGAGGTGCGGGGCGGGGGGCTCAGCACGGGGCCACGGGCAGGATTTGGGGCAAGCCTGAGTTTTCCTGCCTCAGAGCTGGGGGGGGTCTTTACCTGCTTGGCGTAGCTGTTAATGACGGCGAGGTGCGAGCGCATCTCCTCGCACTGAGCCTTCGCCTTGTGCCAGCTCGTTCTCGTTAAGGAGAAGTAGTAACATTTTCCGTCGAAGTATTCCCACTCCCTGGAGCCGGGGCCGCAGGGGAACACTGGCGAGAGAAGGACGAGGGGGGATTGCGCTGTCGGGCTGGTCCTCGCTGGACTCGTCCCAGCAAGAGGCTTTTTCCAGTGTCAAACTGGTATGGACACAGCCCCGAAGCTTGGGGTGTAGTGGGTTGCCACAAAGGCAGTGACTGGCACCCCAAAAAGCCTCTACCCCAAGGAAAATTTGCTTTTTCTCTTTTTTTTTTTAAATATAAAAGCATTTGCTGCTGGCGGAGCAGCAAACTCCGAAGGGGATGGCCGCCCTGCGCCGCCTTAGCAAAGCGATCCGGAGCGGGAACGCTTTGGGGGAAATTTAGGGAAACTTTGTAGGGGCAGGAAAGCTCGTGGGGTTGGGGAGCGGCCAGGACTTACAGAGAAAATCCCTGCCAGAAAAGTTCTGTTTCCGTTCCGGCTGCACCTCGTTGAGTTTAGAAGAAATGGCTGAAACTATCGAGAGAGAGAGGGAGAGATGTTGGGTTATCGGTCGTGTTGCCACCCACGCACCGACCGCCTGCAAGCGTGAGGCTAAAGAGGTGTTTTAACTTTTCCAGCAGGAAAAAATCCCGGGAAATTTAAAAATCCTGGTTTATAGCTGGGCTTAGCCAGCGATGGTGGCGTGGACACTACACGGGACAGTCTGGGAGCTCCTCCTGCCCTGTGGAATTAGGACCTGTGAGTCCCCTCGCACGTGAGCGTGCGCTTAGACCTCGTGTATCTCTCGGTCCTCCCTAATTAATGAGTTCAGAGATACCCCAGTACCTTTGGAGAGCGACACAGCAAAGAGGGTGAAGATCAGCAAGAAGGAGAGGGCCAGCAGCAAGTAGACCGTGAGGAAGGACCTCAGCTTCTGCTGGAAGAAGTTTCTGTCTTTAAAATGAAAAAGAAAAAAAAAAAAGAGATGTGAAAATATTCCCCTGGGATCACCGGGATTTTCTCGTAGCTCCTCTGGCTCCGTTTATAGAAGGGTTAATAAATAACGGAGAATAGTTAATTATTTGCTACAGAAGCCCAAATTTTGATGGTGATTCCTGTTCAGACCCACCTGGGGGGCTGCAAGCCCCCCAAACCTGACGTGTCACACGGTGCCGTGTGTCAGCGCCGGAGCGGCCTCGCTGAAGGGCAGGGCAGGGCATCTCAGGCACCACGTAAGCAAAATCAAAAGAAATCATGAGCTTACACCAAGTATTTTGGGCTGTGACGTGTTTTTAACCCCTCCTGGCTGTCTAGCAACCCTTTTTCAGAAGGGAAATGGTTCCCCAGGAGTCTTTGCTGTCCCCAGCTGGCATCAGGTGCCCTTCTCGGAGGGGTTTGAACCTTGGGAATACCCGTGGGCTCCAAGGTCCCACCTTGGGAGCTTTGTGAGGGCGCTGGGCCACTCGGTTTGGGGAGCTTGACTTGGGAAGGCTCCAGGAAGAGCCGAATTGTACCCCGGTCCAGGACACCTCCCAGGCTGAACCCGCTCAGGTGTTGCTGGTTGGGCACCACCAGCTTCAGACCACCAAGAGACCTTCATCCCCACGACAGCCCACACCTACAGCAAAGCCCCTCTCCCTCATCTTCCATATGAGCCCCAACCCCACGGAGGAGCTCCTCAGGGTGGGCTTCCCCATCCCACCCAATCAACCTCGTTAGAGCTGATTAGCCAAGCTGCATAAGAAGGGGAGGAAGGAGAGCCTGCACCTTCCTCTTCCTCAGAAACCAAGTGTGTTGGTGGAGAAAGACCAGGCTACGAGAGCCAGTCTCCTCGAGGTGGTGGGCTGGTGTGGCTGAAGGTTACCTTTGAAAACATGCAGGTCATCGTGAAGATGTTCCTCATCCATCCTGGTAAGGGGGGGGTGAAGCTTAGGACCAGGTGAGCAGAAGCTTTTTTCACCGGGATCTCTGGAAGAGAAAACTTGCAATACCCCGGGGATGTTCAGTCCAAAGGTTGTAATTTAACCAGCGGGTTTTCAGGCCGTGTCCTATTGGTTTGTCCTCTCAAAATAGCAGCTTGGATCGTGTCCACCTCCAACAATTCATCTGTCTGGAGGGTTTTTCTCCTCCAGCCAAGCTGGGTGCCCCATAAAAAGTGACTTTGTGACTCTTCCCTGTCCCTTTGGGGTAAAAAGAGGGGCAAATTCTCTGGTTTCTGAAGGTGTTTCCTCTCTAAGTGGGGAAATGAGCGGGTCTGGCAAATAAAATGGGCTTTGGTTCAGAAACTGAAGCTGCAGGCACAAGCAGGGCCCCAAGAGATGCGCTCACCCAAGAAAATAACCCGGCTGTGGGGCTGATAAAGCATCTGTCTGTAAACCTCCGTGTGATGGAGGGGCAGGAGCAGCTCGTAATTAATCACCCAGAACCTTTAGGGCCTCTTTGAGGTTCCTTTTCACGTTGGTTGTGGAGTTTTGCTCCTCTCAGCCCCGCCAGGACTCTCGGAGCTGTCTCACGTGCTGGTTTTCTGTAAGTTTTTATTGTCTATTTTTTAAAAAGTCCTGGTTTGGTGTCAGGATGTGCTGTAAGATGCGGCTGGGGGGAAGAACCGCTCAGGTTAAAGGTTGGGGAAGGATGAAATGGAGATAAACAGACTAAAACCCCCCTGAGTTTGGAAATTAGAAGCAATAAGGGTCTAGGACAGCCCTCCAAGAGCTTCAGCAGGTGTGTGAGGGGGTGAGCTGCCGTGCTACCGGGCCAGGAACAGATCTGAGGATTTCAGAAGACCCTTTTGGTCCTTTATTCCTATAATTTGCCTGCAGTCATCCAATATTTGCAGCTCTAAACCTTGAGCCCGTGCAGCCCCACGTGAACTTGTAATTTGTGTTATTCTGCGTTCAGCAGTTACGTGCTCTGCGGAGATGATGGAAAAGTGGCGAGTTGGGGCTGTCAGCTGTTGAGTTACGTGGCTGGGAGCATCGAGGTTCTCGTTGAGCTGCGCCTTGACTGACTGACAGATTTTTTTTTTCCACTGTTTTTAATTTCCCTATTTGCTGTTTTACCTTTGCTCGCCGAGCACTGGGACAGATAGTGCTGGAAGTTTTAATAATGCTAATGACTCCAGCAGAAATCTCCGGGCCCATGATGAACCACGTCGCGGTGGTTGTTGAGCCAGCAGCCCTGGGATGCGTTCCAAAGCAGAGCTGGGGCGCTCAACCGTTGTTTATTTGCCCCAAAGCTACACGGAGGTTGGGTATAGGAACAGAAAAGAGGCCAGGGCACAAAGACCGGCCCTTAACGAGATGCACAACAACGAGGATTTCATCACACGGAGCAGGTCACGGCCCTCCAGGTCTGTCCGAAACCGAAGGGCTTTATTGCACAAGCTGCAGTGAATGGAGGGCAGGGGGTGTGCGGGGTGAAGCTGTTTGGCCAGGCTGAGCCCAGGGAAGGGGCAGAAGAGACTTCAGTCACAGAACCATGGAATCGTTTGGGTGGGAAGGACCTTGAAGATCATCGAGTCCAACCCTTAACCCAGCACTGCCAAGGCCACCACTAACCATGTCCCTCAGCACCACATCTACACGGCTTTTAGATTCCCCCCCCAGGGATGGGGACTCCACCACTGCCCTGGGCAGCCTGTTCCAATGCTTGACAACCCTTTGGGTGAAGAAATTGTTCCTTATCTCCAGCCTAAACCTCCCCTGGGGCAACTTGAGGCCGTTTCCTCTTGTCCTGTCGCTTGGGAGAAGAAACTAACCCCCACCTCACCACAACCTCCTCTCAGGTAGAGCCATAAGGTCTCCCCTCAGCCTCCTTTTCTCCAGACTAACTGACCCCAGGTCCCTCAGCTGCTCCTCACAAGCTCTCCAGACCCTTCTCCTTGTGCTCCAGACCCTTCACCAGCCCCGTTGCCCTTCTCTGGACTCGCTCCAGCACCTCAAGGTCTTTCTTGTCATGAGGGGCCCAAAACTGACCCCAGGATTCGAGGTGCGGCATCACCAGTGCTGAGTCCAGGGGGACGATCCCTGCCCTAGTCCTGCTGGCCGCACTAGTGCTGATCCAAGCCAGGATGCTGGTGGCCTTCTTGGCCACCTGGCCACGCTGCTGGCTCATATTCAGCAGCCATTGACCAACACCCCCACGTCCTTTTCCCCTGGGCAGCTTTCCAGCTGCTCTTCCCCAAGCCTGGAGCGGTGTGTGGGGTCATGGTGCCCCAAGGGCAGGACCCGACACTTGTTGGACCTCATACAATCGGCCTTGGCCCATCGATCCAGCCTGTCCTGATCCCTCTGTAGAGCCTTCCCACCCTCCAGCAGATCCACAACCCACCCAACTTGGTGTCATCTGCGAATTCACTGAGGGTGCACGTGATGTCCTCCTGCTGTGCTTGCTGGGAGGATGCCACTGCTGGGTGTCAAAAGCTGCCCGACCTCTTTATTTTAACAGAGACGTTAGTTCAGTTAAAACACTGCAGCGTGAGAAAACATAAATCAAAAGCATTTTTATTTAATAAATACAATATCTGATTTAAAAACATCATTGGCTGACTCTGACCAAAGAACAGCAACATCATGATGCACAGTCAGTCACCTGGTGTTACGATACTGCGGGGAAGAGGAGGAGGAGGTTGAACCTGTAACCTCAGCCAGTCTTTGGTCAGCTCATCAGTGGGGTTCCCTGGCTCTCCTGTTCCCCTGATCCACGGAAAAGGGGAGGGATCCTCCCAAATCCAACTTCCCAACAAACCATTTCCCAGGACACGCTTGCTGTTTTAGCCCCAGTGGAAGTTCTGTCCCAAAAACACGCAGAGCAGCTCCCAGGAAACCAGACTTTACCCAAGAAGGAACACTTGAGGTGTAGAAATGAACGGCAAAAGCCCTGCTGCTTCGGGCCCTGCGTCAAGGACTATGTGAACAGCTACAGTGCGGCAAACTCGCCTGAATTTTATCCACTACCTTCTCTTCAAAGCGAGCCCCGCTTAATTTGAGTTTCCTCAGCTGGGGCAGCGCTTGGCACAAAGCAATAACAGCACCGGGAGAAATGTGATCGCAGAGCTCGAGGCACAGCGTCTCCAGGCGCTGCAGGGTTGTCAAACACGCCAGCCCCGCGTCCGTCAGGGTGTGAGCGTTGCGGAGCTCCAGGAACCGGAGCCGCTTCATGTGGCGCCCGATGAAATGGGCGGCGGCGTCGCCGATGGGGCAGAGGCGCAGCACCAGGCGCTCCAGCTCCTCCAGCTGCGGAGCCGCTTGCTGAATCCCCGTGTCTGTCAGGCGGTAGGTGCCAGAAAGGCTCAGCGTCTTCAGGCGGCTGTGGGAGGAGACGCTGAGCAGATGGTAGTCGGCAAAAGCCGGGACGCTGCAGACAACGAGGTGCTGCAGCTGCGGCGGCGCCATGGCGGCAGAGAACCACGTGGCGGGGATCTCGCAGCGACTCAGCTCCAGCGTGGTGAGGGAAGGGGGGATGCTCTTGTAGGGGACGGGGCAGAGGTTTGTCTCGGCCAGGCACAGCCGGCGGAGCTGGGGACAGCGCTTCCTCAGGGCGGCCAGCAGCGCCGGGGAGACGAGCCGCCGCTTGGAGCCCAGCGTGCCCCGCAGCCGCAGCGTCTGCAGGCTGTCGCGGAACCGCCACCGCACCAGGTGCCACAGGGTCCGGGAGGTGAGCTGGGGGCGAGAAAGAAAAGGGCCCGTTCCCATGGGGTGGGCAAGGGGGGGCTCCTCTGCCTGCCGGGGGGTGATTTCCCCAGCCCCCTGTCCCCAGTGGGGTGATCCCCCCACTCCTATCCCAGCCCCCTGTCCCCAGTGGGGTGATCCCCCCACTCCTATCTCAGCCCCCTGTCCCCAGTGGGGTGATCCCCCCACTCCTATCTCAGCCCCCTGTCCCCAGTGGGGTGATCCCCCCACTCCTATCTCAGCCCCCAGTCCCCAGTGGGGTGATCCCCCCACTCCCATCTCAGCCCCCTGTCCCCAGTGGGGTGATCCCCCCACTCTTATCTCAGCCCCCTGTCCCCAGTGGGGTGATCCCCCCACTCCCATCTCAGCCCCCTGTCCCCAGTGGGGTGATCCCCCCACTCCCATCTCAGCCCCCTGCCCCCAGTGGGGTGATCCCCCCACTCCTATCTCAGCCCCCTGTCCCCAGTGGGGTGATCCCCCCGCTCCCATCTCAGCCCCCTGTCCCCAGTGGGGTGATCCCCCCACTCCTATCTCAGCCCCCTGCCCACAGTGGGGTGATCCCCTCCCGCCTCAGCCCCCTGCCTGCAGTGTGGTGATGCCCCCCTGCCCCATCTCAGTCCCCTGCCCACAATAGGGTGATTTTACCCCCCCATCTCGGCCCCCTGTCCGCACTGGGGTGATCCCCTTCCCTGTCTCAGCCCCCTGCCCGCAATGGGGTGATCCCCTTCCCTATCTCAGCCCCCAGCCCGCAGTGGGGTCATTCCCCCCGCCCCATCTCAGCCCCCTGCTCCCATCGGGGTGATCCCCCCATCTCAGCCCCCTGCCCGCACTACGGCCATTCCCTCCCCCGCCGCCCGGTGCGAGGAGGCGATCCCGCCGCCCGTACCCGGTGCGGGCTCAGATCCACATCTCTCCAAACCGCCCTGTCGAACGCCAGCCGCTGCCACCGCCGGCAGACCCTGCAGGGAGGTGGGACGCGCTCAGCGCCGGGGAGGCGGGAGGCGGCCGCTCCGGTGCCAGTCACGGACGAGGGGTGGGGGGAGGTCCCACCTGGCCGCCCGCAGCCGGTCCCGCAGCGGCAGCAGCTCCAGGACGTGCAGCAACACCGAATCGGGCAACACCGGCAGCTCCGCCGCCTCCGCCATCTTCGCGTCTTCTCGCCTTGGTGGTCGTTACGCGCGTCACTTCCGCTTCCGGTCCAACGCCCGGTAACTTCCTGTTCCGTCACAATAGCGGCTGCGGCGGAGTGACGCAGGGCTCGGTGGGTACCGGGAGGGTTCGGGGGGCACCGGGGGCGCTCCGGTGGGGTCAGAACCTCTCTATTTCACTCCCTTCCTTACCGACAACCCCCCTCGGTGCCTCTTTCCCTCTCCCGGTGCTTCTCGCTCCTTCCCGTTAACCCCCGGTGTCTCCTCCCGTGCCCCCCCCCCCACTTATCCCTCAGGCAGCCATGATCGAAGTCGTTTGCAACGATCGTCTGGGCAAGAAAGTGCGGGTGAAATGCAAGTATCTTTGAGAACCGGAGCGGGAGGGGGGGTATCCGGGGTGTGGGGGGGCTTCTCCCGGTTCTCCCCCCCCCCCCGCCATTTTCCTTAACGGCGCCGCCAGCACGGAGGATTCTATCCGTGATCTGAAGAAGCTGATCGCGGCACAGACCGGGACTCGCTGGGACAAAATCGTGCTCAAGAAATGGTGAGTGAGGCCAGGGGGGAGAAGAAGCCTTTGCCCCGGGATGGCGGGGAGGGCTCCCCCCTCTACCCTGGGGCGATGAAGACGGTACCGGCCGCCTGATAACTGTGTTTTCCGTCCCCGCAGGTACACCATTTTCAAGGATCACGTCACGCTGGGCGACTGTATCCTTCTCCGGGCGGGTGTTTTACGGTGTTAACGGCGGGGGGGGCGGTGTGTGTGGTCCGCAGCTTCCCCAGCCCTCTCCGCTCTTCTCCTTAACTCCCATCTTCCAGATGAGATCCACGATGGCATGAACCTGGAGCTCTATTACCAGTAGCGGCTGGCGCCCCTCCCGCTTCCCTCCCCGGTGCTCTCCGTGGGACCCATTCCCGTTCCCGGTGCTCTCCATGGACCCATCCCCGTTCTCCCCCCCTCCCCTGCCTCGGTATGGCCAAGCTGGAGCCGTGTTGAAGCTCTAAACCTTCTGTAGCTGCCCTGGAGTGTTTAAGTTGTTTATAATAAATTTGTGTTTCAAATCTCTGGTCGCTGTGTGGCTCCGGCGGCGGGAACGGGGCACCGGGGGCCGCGTAACGACGCGCTGCGCGTTTGTACGTATTTTGCCCACCCGCGGCCACCGTCCACTCCCCCGTCACGTGACCAGGGCTGCTTCTGGGCTCAACGCGCGCCAAGAAGGGCGGGCGCTTCCACCAATGGCAGCTCGAGGAGGGTGGGCGCTGCCTTCCCTCAGGCCAATGGGAGGAGGGAAGAGGCGGGTTCGCCCCGCCCCTCCCCGCGCCAATGGGGCCGGGCCGGGTGCGGGAGGCGCAGCCGAGGGAAGATGGCGGAGGAGGAGAAGCTGCCTGCGGGCTGGGAGAAACGCATGAGCCGCAGCTCCGGTACGCGCAGCGGCTCCGGGAGCGGAGGGGCTGGGGGGTGCCTGCTCCCGGGGCGGCGGGTTGGGCTTCTCGGGGGCCTGGGTTGGGCCCTGTGGGGGGTGCGGCCCGGTGGGCCCGGCCTGGGCCTCGGTGAGGGCTGTGAGCGGTGCCCGGGGGCGGCGGGGTGTGGAGAGCTGGGCCTGAGAGCTGGGGTGGGGGTGTGCGGGGCGCCTGGCTCCGGGGCTGCCGTGCCCGAGGGGATGGGGCTGGGGTCTGGCCTTGGCAGGGTGCGGTGAAGCGGCTCCCGGGCCCGTGGTCTGCCCGGGGAGCGGTGCCGGGGTCGTGCGGGTGTGTGGGGCCGGGGCGGGGGTTGCTCCGTCTGGGGTAAGTGGTGGAGGGAAGCGGGGCAGGGTGGCAGAGCCGAGAGGAGCCTCCGGGTTGGGATGCTTTGCCCTCGGTGGAGCCGCGGTGGCTCGGGGAGGGAAGTTGGGGGGTCAGGACGGTGCTTTCAGCGGGGTTTTATCCTTTGTGGCAAGAGCTTTTTGTGTTTAGTGGCTCCAAATCAGTTCCTAGGAGGTTGTGTTCATCAGCTTGGCTGCTCTGCTCGTTTGTTTGAGCCGGGGACGATGAGGCTGAGGGGAGAGGGGCCCACGTGAACCCTTTTTTGCCAGAACTACCGGGGTTGAAGCATCCTGGAGAGGGAGGGAGCCCCGTGGCTGTCTGGAGTTAGCAGGTTTAGGCTGTTGGTTGGGATTGCAAACCGGGAGCTCGGGCCCATTGCTGTGAGCTCGTAGCTTCCCGCCACACAGCTTTGCTGTTGCAGCCCCTCACCTTGGTTGCTTGGCTTTTTTCTCGAGTCTGGTCTGCTTTTAGCTTCAGTGGAGAGCTTTGGGGTGAGTGATTCGCTAGAAGAAAGCGGGCATCGTCTCGATGGATGCTGTGAGTTATCGCAGGTAAACGCCCGCGTGGCTCTGAGCGCTTGGTCCTTGAGCTCAAAATTATCTGGTTTTAGTGCTGAAGGTGACTTCACAGGCGCTTCATTTTCTGCTACCTGGAGAAACCGTGGATATCTTGTGCAGGAAGGGTTTATTTTCTGGTAGAAAAAAAGGTGATTTTTCGGAAGGAAAGATCTGTGCAGTGCAAAGTTGTGCTCTTTGCTGACCACGTTTGCTGCGGGAGGTGCTTAACAGAGAGGCTTTACACTGTTTAACCCTTGTGAACGGGGCTGGAGTGCAGCGCAGCCGTATCCCCAGGCCACAAACCCGGCACTGTCCCCCTTCTCGGCAGCAGCAGGGTGGTGCCTGGGGGTGGTTGTCGTTTCCACTGCGTCCGTGGGTGTTTTGTCGCTGATCCGTGTGAGCCTCGTGGAGCGGAAGGCAGCTGGAGCCTGCGTTTGCGTGGGGCTGGTGCTTTGGCTAAAGGAAATTACGTGGAGCTGTAAAGTCTTGTTTCCTACCTCGTGTGTTTGAGCTGATGGCGTGGATGTGGCCGAGCTCTCACAGGAATCCAGTCGCCTTTTCCTACGGGGTCGAGGATCTGCCTCTTGGGGTCGAGGATCTGCCTCTTGGGGTCGAGGATCTGCCTCTTGGGGTCGAGGATCTGCCTCTTGGGGTCGAGGATCTGCCTCTTGGGGTCAGAAACTGATTCTTAACGTCAAGAAGCTGATGCTCGGGGTCTGCCAGGAGCTTTTTTTTCACGCCAGCCCCCTCTCTCTGCCCGCAGGCCGTGTTTATTACTTCAACCACATCACGAATGCCAGCCAGTGGGAACGGCCCAGCGGCAGCGGGAAGAACGGCCAAGGGGAGCCCAGCAAAGTGCGCTGTTCACATCTCCTGGTGAAGCACAACCAGTCCAGAAGACCCTCGTCGTGGAGGCAGGAAAAGATCACGCGGACCAAAGATGAGGCACTGGAGCTTATAAATGGCAAGTAAATGCAGGAGAGAGAGGGAGAATATGGTACTGTTGAAGGGGAAAAGTCATTTTTAAGGCCCTGAGATGGGTGGTTCAGTGTGTTGTGAACTTGCTAAAGCAGAGTGGTTTTTTTAGGCTGAGTGGTTTGAACGTGGACTTTCGTGTGGCCCAGCCACTCAGAGAAAGTTTTGCTGTATGATTAAATGATGTAAAGACAGGTCCCAGCCCGTGTGTCTTCCCCTTTATTTTTTTTTTTGTAATGTTATTTCAGAGGTTTGTTTGTATTTTCTTTGTAAATGTGTATTTTTAATATTAAAAAATAAAATTATTTAAAGCTAAAACAAATGTTCTTTAAACATTTCTTTTTATTTAATGTCACTCCTTGCCCTAGTAGCAACTTAGAGTATGTTCTAATTAACCTCTGCTTGAAATCGAGTTGCTTGTAGGAGGCGATCCACCTTGCACGAGGCCGTGCGGGTGACCCGAGCGGCTTGGGCTGTTCCCAAAGCGTTCTGGCTTGTGCTGGGGCCTAGGAGCGAGGGTGCTGTGTCCCTGCTGCAGGAGCTGGGGGGAATCTTTGCAGCCTAGATTTTTTTTCCTTGCAGCTCTGGCAGTAGCACTGAATGGATGTCGTGTTTCTTTGGCAGCGAGGTTCTTGATCTTACAGAAGCGAGTTCAGAGTCCAGCTGTTACTATTGGCTTTTACCTCTTAGGATAAGGAATTTAGGGGCTTGGGTGAGATTTAAATCTGTCCTAGTGATTAATTGATGAAGCTGAGACTGTGCTCTTCAGTGGCAGTGAGGTTGCAAAGCCAAGCTGACACGCTGCGAGCGCGCAGATACGTAGCACAGCGCTGGGCCTGTCTTTTATGGCTTCAGCAATGAGGGAGGGAAGATAAGGAGGGTGTTTTGGCTGTTGCCTTCATCCTAACCAACCATAAATATAAGGATTTTCTTAATTTGAAAGCCCTAGAAGGGGAAATATCTTTGCTGAATAACTCAAAGCGCTGAGGCAGTGACCAGCAGGTGGTATCTGCTCACCACCTTTGCAAGGGGAGGTTGAATTATCTGGCACGGATGGGGATTTTCTTAGGGAATTGTCTCCTTCGGGTTAGGGTGGCTGAGGAAGTGTGACCAGGGGTAAAGCAGGATGCACGTGGAGTGTGGAGATCTGTGCTGAGGGAGTTGAGACTGGTGTAAAGATAAGGAGAATGAAATATTTAATATTTCAGCCAAGCTGCAAATTCTCTGTCTCTTTCTCTTTCAATCTCTCTGCGGTGCCTGGAGAGGAAAGAGTCGTGATTAAAACTTCATGTAAACACCCTGCTTGTGTTCTTGGTAAAGGCCATCAGGGAATTAACTCCTGTGGTGGAAATACCATTGTCAAAAAAACCCCTGACCACCCTTCTGTCCACATTTGTCCTCGATAAACATCATTCCTGGCCATAGGGAACATCAGCTTGTGATTAATTATTTTATTATCGCAGGGAATGTGGGAAGAACTGGGAAGAAATTTCAGATTTGAGCCTGACCCTGGTATTAAAGGTAGCGAAACCTCTTAGTCCTCTCTGCAAGCTTTAGCTGTTTAACAGACCATTAGGGTCTGAGTTTGCTGTGAAGGTTATTTCAGACCATCTCTGCTCTGCTGTGTAGAAACCCAGTTTCCAGCTAAACGCTGCTTGTGATCAGTTTCTATCCAGTGTTTCTTGCATTAGTGTTGTTTAATTACTTAATTAAATTTAATTTCTTCCTGATGTTGACCTCTCAGTGGATTTCGAGAGCCCCGCTCTTCACCAGCCTGTTTTTGCACGCTGAGCCAACCAGGTTTTTAGTCTCTGCTAATGTAGGTCATCTCTTCTGCTCTTTCTGCTCTTAGCCCTCCTTTGCATTTCAGTTTCAATTAATCTGTCTTGAGCGTGGGTTCATCGTGGTGTGCAATATTCCAGATTAGCTCTTGGCTGTGCCTTCGACTGTGGCATTTACTACTGCCCTTCTCTGCTGAGCGTACCGTGACTTCGGTGCTGTGTTTCTGGCTTTTAAAGTCGTACTCCCTGTTTTGGAGTTGTCATTCTGCATTTAATCCTCCTCTTTCTGATCGAGCTCTCTGCCTACAGTGAATTTTTTTTGTTGCTGCTTTCTGAATAGGTGCGTGAGTTCGCTTGGTGCCGTTGGATCTTGCTTGGTCATTCAGGTCACGTTTAATATTCTGATCCTCCTTTCTGCTGACAGTGCTTCCAGCTGGTTATTTGCATGTTTCGTTAGCTCACCCCTGCTTCTTGTTGCCGAATCAGCTAGGATTCATCCCAAAGATCAGTCCCCAAAAGCTGCTCTGCCTCAGTACTCCTCGTGTCAGCACAATCCATTGCCATTCTTCATCTCACTCTTCTTGCGCTCATTATTCCATTTAACTTACGCCCAGAAGTTTTTAGGGGCACTTTATTAAAACCTGGACAGTATCTGAGATCAGGTACTGAGATCATCTGGGGAAAAGGGCTCGTTAATCCCACTTTGCAGAGCCAAAGTTTAGACACGGGGTGCAGGTGTCTTGTTTTGGTAGAGGTGGCTCGGAACGACTGCCTTAGCTTTAAAAAAGCCTTAGGTTTTATCCAGGAAAACCCTCATCCAGTTGGCAGGCGGATTTTGCTGCTGGGCTGGTCACTGGCTTAAAATTAAGAGGTTTTAATAAGTAAATTCTGTTTCAATGTGTGGTTGACTGGTTTTCTCTACAAGCTTGTGAGACCCTCTTTACCCCTCGGAACCTGCCTGGCCTGCCCAGCTGGAAAAGCAAACCGAGCTTGGACACCTTGCTGAAGGCCAGAGGTTCAGGCTAGTGGCAGCTGGTTTAAAGAGAGGGCTGAATTGGGGAGGAAAAAGTGGGCTGTAGGCTACAAGAGTAATCTGCAGATTTAAAACCCCGTCGTTTTGGTCCGGCGAGCATTAAACTGCAATAAAGGAGTTCATTTGGAAATGGATAGCCTGCTTTTTCAGTCACTGCTGGATACATCAACTCCTAAGAGGCAACATCCATTCTCTCATTAAGGAATATTTTCTCACCTGCCCCCAGCCCTCACAGATATTTCCTCAAATTTATACAAGTATATAGCGTTAAAATGAGCTGGAAAATACTTAATTTCCTCATCCTTTTACATCAGAAACCGCCCTCTTCCTTTGCTGAGAGCATCCCTCCAAATAATAAAGCTCTTGAATTACCTGCATGACCCTTTTTCAGGTAGGGACCTTCCACTGCTTGAGGCTGGAATAAACGATGCCCAGCCCTATTTTATTTTCTTTTTAGAGGTTTATCTAGCAAAGTGCAGACTCTATACAAGCAGGCTGCAGGGCTTGCATGGGAATGACCTGAAATAGGAAATTTGGTTATCAAAACCAGGAGACTTAATAGAAAATCTGTCTCGTGTCAGTGGCACTTGTGCTTTGCTCACCTCCAGAGCAGTCACTATCTGTAATTAGTGGCTCCCCAATCAAGCTGTTGACTGGAAAATACGATCTGTCTCCTAGGTTTTCTCATTAAGAGCTAGCAGGGGGGTTTCCACCGGTCCAGAAAGATTCAGAACAGTGAGGCAGAGCTCTCGCTTAAGACTACAAATATTTCTTAAGTGACCTTTTAAAAAGCTGCCTTGACAAATAATTCGCTCCTCGGGGATTCTTCATGCTCCTTCTTCGACGGAGGGGAGCCCTTCTGAAATCAAAAGCTCATCTGTTTTGAAGCCCAATAATAAATTCCCGTGCTTCAGGGGCAGTAGGAGGCGGAATCACCTTTTTTTTTATTTAATAGAAGCTTCAATAGAAATGGGCCACGGTGCAAAGATGGAAACGTGCTTGGAAAAAAAAAACCCAAACGTGAGACAAGTGCTTTTGGGGTGTTAGGAAAGTTTAGGTCTGGCTCTGTCTTCATTCAAGAGGTCTGAAAACCTCGCTGCGTGTACGTGGTGTGTGTACGGGGCTGTTTGTGCCCTTCTTGGTGCAGGAGGTAATGCTTAAAGTGGGTTTTTGGGGGTTTTTTCCCCTCCCCTGACTGAATTATTCCCTGTATTTACAGGCTACATCCAGAAGATAAAATCGGGAGAAGAGGATTTTGAATCTCTCGCTTCCCAGTTCAGCGACTGCAGCTCAGCAAAAGCGGGAGGCGACCTGGGCGCGTTTGGAAGAGGTGAGTCGAGCTCCAGGCTGGCGACGTGGGTCAAGATTACAGGGTTGGTGCTGATCTTGGCAGGAGGTGGGGTTTGATAATGCAAAAACTGCTGGGGGAATGACCATGCAAATGGATTTACATGCTAGGCGGCCTGCTGTGCAGGAGATGTCGTTTATGCCTAGGAGTTAAACCAATTAGGAATACAACTATAGTAGTATTTTAGGTGGAGAGGAGCTGTTGTGCAAACGCCCTTCATGAAATTGGCTTTTCCCTCTGGAAAAGGGTTTTCCAGCTACGCCGAGTGGAAATCCAGTCCCACAGCGTAATGAGCCCTGAATGAGGAAGAAGGGATAAGTCTTGCTAACGGCCCGCCAGATAAATGGTTTGGCACTCTAATCTTGGATGAGAAAGCTATTAGCAAATTGTGGAAATAACAATTCACAGCCCACCGAAATAGCATTGCTGATGAGAGATTTTGTTACAGGATTATTGATCAGTGCAGTGAGGGAGCGACAACAAAAAGCTCGTGGGTTCTTCCTCGTTAATGAGATTTGCGTGTGTGGGAGGAAGAATCTTTGGGATGGGGAAGCGTAACGTTGAAACCTCTTTTGCTTTATCTTAGGGATGCTCTTTGCAGTAATTTCCACTAGGAGGAAAACATCAAGCGATGATGTCGTGAGCACAGCTGCAATATTCAAAGAACAAACCAAAATCTTTTTGTAGCGAAGGTGTTTGTGCATATTTATTTGCCCTGCCAGCTGACGCCCACCCAGCTTTGGCAGGTTACACTCTATTCAAGAATGTGGTTTGGGTTTTTTTTCCCCTAAAATACTGTTTTTAATCACTGTTCCTTTTCAGGGTGCGGCGTTGCTGTAGCTCAGCAACAGTTCCCTCCTCAAATAGATCCTTTCAGTGATAGTTGATGGATTTGTACATAATGAAGCATTAATCCTAGGGTGCTGTGTCTGCTGTTGGGGGTTCAGTGGAAGCTCTGCTCGTTGTGCTCTCTGGAGGCATATAGAAAGAGATTTATTGCTTTTTTTTTCTGGCTGCACCAAAATGTAAAGAAATTGTTGCAAGAGCCAGTTCCCACTAGATGGCATTGGAGCCATGTGTGGTGGCCAAGCCCCTGGGCTGCCACTCCATCCCCCTCTCTGCCTCTTGGGTTTTTTTTTTTACTGGGCTGAAAATGTAATTTGTTAGAACTTGGAGCACTGGTTACTTCGGAGGTGAAGTTATTAAAACATTTCCATTTGTCTTCCTGAAACCCTTCAAATAAGTCATGTTTCTGCTCGAGGGAGACCGCTGTGGTTCAGCAGGGAGGCTTTACCTCATCTGCAGTAAAGATTTCAGGTCCTAGTGGAAAATAACCAAAAAAATTCAGGTGACGAGGCAGGTCTGCCTGACGGCGAGTGACACTGGCTTTGTAACTGGAGCTGGGAGCCAGGCACGCTGCCTGCCTCTCCTGGCAATTAATCGAAACGCTGACACGAGAGAAGGGAAGCTCTGGAAAGCTGTATGCATCAGGTCGCTTCAGTAATAAGCCACTGTTTTTTGGAAGGGGAAAATACCAAGCTGAAGCTATTACTGATCCTGAAAGGGAGGAATTGAGTGCCTTTTGTGGCATCAAACTGGTGTAGAGAAAAGGGAATGGATGGATGGAGGCCCTGAAATAAAACATGAATTCTGGAGATGCTGCCGGGCTGGATGCCATGCATCTGGGATGTGGCGGCCTTTGAAGGGTCGGGAAGGTTTCGTTTGCAAAGAGATTAGTGTATGGCTGCGATGTCTGCTGCTGATCCAGCTGTCAGGCTGCCTGGAAGCTTTCTGCAGCCCCCTCCTAACGTGCTGCGGAGCCCAAAGCCACAGCACCGCCTCGAAGCTTGGAGACAAGCGTCGTAAACTTACAGGAGAT
Organism: Nyctibius grandis; assembly: GCF_013368605.1. Taxonomy (NCBI): domain Eukaryota; kingdom Metazoa; phylum Chordata; class Aves; order Nyctibiiformes; family Nyctibiidae; genus Nyctibius; species Nyctibius grandis. The sequence goes on from NC_090692.1 coordinate 286,835, forward strand.
TTATGTCGCGTTTCTGGCAAGACGCTGGTCCGTACATCTCCTCAGGCATCTCGAGGCGAGCTTTGCGAGCGTGGCCAGTGCAAAGAGCAGAGAGTAAGGGTTCCCTCTGTGCCTGGGGGACTGTCACCTCCTGGCCTTCCCTCGCACGCACCTTGTCCTTCTGCTGAAGCTTTTGCTGAGAGTCCCCCGGTGAGACTTTGACCTGTTGGTAGCAGTAAAACCTCGTTACTTCATCTGGGGCGGGCGGTTTCTCTGCTCTAACTGCTGTCACAGGAAGCTGGGCAAAAATACTGTCCCCCCTGAGTCCCCCTGCAGCAGGCTGCTGGCTCTCCTCTTGGCTTGAATCATTCTGGCTGAGCACTTGTGCTGCTTGTTCCTTCTGCCCCTCTGCAGAGCTGCGGTGGTTCTGCTCGTGAGTCCCCGTGCGGGGTCCTTCCTCTGAGCACCTCTGGCTTTCCTGACCCTGGATTGTTAAAACCTCCTGCAACTCGGTGACTTAGAGGCCTTAAGAGCAATTCTTATCTAGGTCATGACATTATCCACGTGTACCTTGTAAATTATTTAGCACAGCTTGTAATGCACACCGCATCCATTCCCCCCGCGTACCTGGAGGGCACGCGAGGCTGGAAGACGAACATCCACTTGAGCCAGTGAGTCTGCAGAACAGATTTCCTCTGCCTTTTGGGTCCGCAGCTCTCTGAGTATCTTTCCTTGCTGCAGTGATGTCTGTAGGATCTGAACAAAACCCCCCTGTTTTAAAAAAAAAAAAAGAAAAACATCTGTGTACACGCATGTGTGAATTAGTTGTTTTGAATCATCTTCTGGGAGCAGATGAAAACAAATACCCCCTGCAAGTTACTAATTGGTGACTTTGTTGTTTGCCTGGAAGCTGTCCTCATTTGAGGCTTGCTTGCTCAGGAAGATCCTCCGTGCGTTGCTGGGCTTAATTGAACTTTCTGGTGTCTGCTCTCTGCAGGTCAGATGCAGAAGCCTTTTGAAGACGCCTCATTTGCGCTGAGGGCTGGCGAGATGAGCGGGCCGGTTTTCACAGAATCAGGGATCCACATCATCCTACGCACGGAGTGAAGTGCCTTGGTGACACGTAGAAAGGAAAGGGCGAGGGGAAGAAAGGAGAAAAAAAAATAAAACAAACCACAAAACCTACGCCAACCCTGCACTCTCCCAGATGAACTTCATATCCAGTTTAAAAAAAAAAAAAGCTCATTTCATATCTCAATATCCTCTGTGGCACCTGACACGGTGTTTTTCACCTGCAGAGATGCATGGTTAGCCAAGGGTGAGAACACGAGCAAACTAAGACAGTAGCATCTTTCGTAAGCAGAGAGCACGTTAAACCCAACCTTTCTGGCATGCCACAGCTGCTTGAGTTGTATTGACGTGTCTCCTAAGCGGAGGAGTTGTCAGTGCTAAAGGTCACACTTCAGTGCTTCCCACATCCACCCCGTTAGAGACGCCGAGTATTTATTGCAGCGCCGCGCTGACGACGGCCACGCTGACTTGTGAACTCTGGTGCTACGACGGAAGGAGCTCCCCCAGCCTCTGCATGTTTCGCTTAAAAACACATTTTAACCCGAAGGAACGATACTTGCTCTTGGTTTGTAGAAGTGATTTACTAAAGCCGTTCATAAATTGACTGCAAGATCTCAAATGATGAGCCAGCTTAGCACGGGGCGCCCGTCCCTCGGTGTCCATCCGTAGCTGCGTCGTCCCTCTGTCCCCGTCGCGCGGTGGCACCGGGACCTCCCTCTGCTCCTGCCATCGCTTCGATTCTCACACTTGAAGATGCCTTTTGGTCCTGAATCCCAACGAGAGAGGCTAACGGCCAGTAGTTCCCGCTGCAGGAGGAGCAGTCGCCAGCCCGAGCTGCGTAGCGGTACGTAGGATGCTGTGTGCTTCCCGTGCCAGCCCGGAGTCACTCCATTACTTAGACACGACGGTGCCGTGCTGCGGGGCGGGACTGTGGTGGGGGTGCAGTTCTAGCTAGAAGGCTCTTTGTTTTTTTTCCCTCAAGCTCCTCTCAATCCACTCGTGGTTTAAACACTGTAAGTCATTGTTTTCCGGTTACGCTGCATTGCTTATGTTTGGCAAAAGAAAAACGGGGAGGGGGGGGAAAAAAATCCCAGCTTTGGTCCAGTGCAAACCAGCTGTATAGTTCCAGTTCTCTTGAGCAGAAAATAAAGCCCTCTCCAATTAAACATTTCGAGAGCTCTGGTACTGGTTATTTCTCCTCCTTTTGCTCATTTCTCCTCCTTTTGCTCATTTCTCCTCCTTTTGCTCATTTCTCCTCCTTTTGCTCATTTCTCCTCCTTTTGCTCATTTCTCCTCCTTTTGCTTATTTCTCCTCCTTTGCCTTTAGAGATCTTGTTGCTTCTGTTAGAACAAACAAAAACCTCTGCAGTATGTGCTGAGTTGGCTCTTGCTGTTTGTTGTGTTTTTTTTTTTTAATCCTAAAATGGAAATGTGGCTCGCATGGTGTTAAGAAAAACTTCTCCAAATTTGTCTTAAGCTGTAAGTTAATGTTCTTTATTCTCTGTTATTGGGTTCTCCTGCGTTGCGTCGAGTCGATGTCTTATTTCCTAAGAACGGTTTAAATCCTGGTACAAGGTGTTACTTCAGATAAGGTAAAAACAGTATTTCTAGTGCAATTTAATAACGGTGTCCTACCTCTCCTGAGCTCTGCAAGTCTGGGTGTTCCTTTCGTGCTGTGAAATCAGCGATTATGGAGAGCAGCTCCTCGGTGGGTTGGGTTTTTTTCCTAAAAACTCCCATCTTAGAGCTGGGGAAAGGCAACCTCTCCTCCGTGCTCTCCCCAGTTACCCGCATCACCAAACCCAAACATCTGGATATCGCTGGCGGTTCTACTCGTTGCTGGTTGTGCTGGGAGGTGGAAGGCTCTCACGCGTCGGGTGAAAGTTGGTTTCTGTGGCTACACATTGATTTAAAAAAAATAAATAAAAATGAAAAGTGTGACCGCGAGTGGAAGGTTGAGGAGATGGCCGTGAAAAAAAGAGAAGGTGGAGAATTTGGGGTGTGGGTTAAGATGCTGCTGGGGGTTTTCTGTTACTGTCATAGGCAGAGGGTTTGTCATGGGCAAAGACCTCGCAGCAGCAAGTCGTGGGGCTGCCTGAGAAGGGGCTGGCTTCTAAAAAGTGCGTGTTGGTGGCTGGGGATGGAGCAAGAAGGACATGGAGCTGTTGGAGCGAGTCCAGAGGAGGCCACGGAGATGCTCCGAGGGCTGGAGCCCCTCTGCTCTGGAGACAGGCTGAGAGAGCTGGGGCTGTTCAGCCTGGAGAAGAGAAGGCTCTGGGGAGACCTTCTAGCACCTTCCAGTGCCTGAAGGGGCTACAGGAAAGCTGGAGAGGGGCTTTTTACAAGGGCGTGGAGTGATGGGACGAGGGGGAACGGTTTTAAACTGCAAGAGGGGAGATTGAGATGAGATATTAGGAAGAAATTCTTTGCTGTGAGGGTGGTGAGAGCCTGGTCCAGGTTGCCCAGAGAAGCTGTGGCTGCCCCCTCCCTGGCAGGGTTCAAGGGCAGGTTGGATGGGGCTTGGAGCAACCTGGGCTGGTGGAAGGTGTCCCTGCCCATGGCAGGGGGTTGAACTGGATGGTCTTTAAGGTCCTTCCAACCCAAACCAGTCTGTGGCTCTGGGATACTGTTCTGGGTGAGTCAGGGAGCAGCACGGCTCCGTCCAGCCCCGCTCCTGCAGGGAGCCCTGGCTCCGTGCTCCAGCCGAGTGTCAGCCCTTGGCTCCGTCGCTGGAGCGGTGACACTAACAGTAACCGCTTCTGACTGTGTCGCGTTTGAAGCCTTCGCTTCTCCGGAAGGATCATTTAAGGGATTTCTTCTGGTTTCTCTCCAAGGCCTGAGGAAGAGGCTGTCGCATCCCAGGAGATCAGGAGCAGAGTTGGAGGCAGGGCTGGGGCTGGCGCAGGAGAACGATGCTTTTCTCCAGTGCTCTCAGCCCGGAGTCGTGCAGTATCGAGGCTGAAGGCAAGAGACAAGCAGGCAGGGAAAGGGGTAACCCCCCTGCCTCTGCTGCTCTCCCAAAACCAGGCTCAAGGCTTCTTTTCTGCCTGCCAAACCCGCCGTGCGTTACGGGCACCGGCGGAGAGGGCAGCCCGTGCTGGCTGGGATCGCCGCGCTGCAGGAGACCGAATCCGTCTCTGTCAAACGCCGTTATTGAAACGGGGCTGCGAGACCCTGGACTCCCTGTCCCTCAGGCTGGTGGTGCAGCAGCTCCCCCCTTCCAGCCCTGGAAAGGAGCTTGGGGAGGGAATCGGAGCTGGGTCGAAGTCCCATTAAAAATGCACCTCTCGCACCTATGGAGAGAGATATATATGTTGGGGTGCGTGGATGGAGGGGAGATGGGGGAGCTCCTATGCACAGGCTGATCTTTAGGGGCTGCGGGGAAGCTGCTGGGGCCCAGCGTGAAAAGCTGAACCGTTCTCGTGCTCAGGAGGGCACGGAGGGTACTCAGGAGAGCACGGAGGATGCTCAGGAGGGCATGGAGGATGCTCAGGAGGGCATGGAGGGTGCTCAGGAGGGCACAGGATGCTCAGGGGGGCACGGAGGGTGCTCAGGAGGGCACCGGGTGCTCAGGAGGGCACGAAGGGTACTTAGGAGGGCACGGAGGATGCTCACGGTTGGCATTTCTGCCCCAGAAGAAATCCTAAGATTTGGGGAGGGTGGTGGGCAGCAAAAAAATCCTCCTTGGGTGCACTGTGGAGCAGTGAGCGATATTCTGGTTCACAGACCAAAGTCTTGGTGTGATTAAATCGAACGGTGACGTTGGGACGAGGTTCTGGTGGTGGTTGTGTGAAGGGAGAGGAGGTTCTGGTGGTGTTTGTTGGGTGTGTTACCAAATGGCTGATCCCAACGTGTTCATTTTTCACAAAGCCTCTGCAGGAATTGGGTTTTGTGGAAAATACAATAGAAATTACCCGTGGTTTGCTCAAGGAAGTGCCGTGATGAGACCCGGAGCGGGGGCTGGATGGAGAAGCAGCAGTTGCGTGGCTCAGGGTCCGTCCCTGCTCCTGGGAAGAGCGGGGTCTCAATGGACCAAAGCTGCAGCACCCGAGTCAGCACCCCTGGGTCCCATCCATGCCCTGGGAGCTCCATGGTGGTCTCTTGCCCTTTGGCCAGGGTGAATCGCAGCCGATCCTGTGCCTGTGGATGTGCTGTGGGCATCGCTTTGGTGTCTCTGTGCCACCCAGCAGCCACCAGCACCGGAGGGGGCTGATTCAACGCCGACGTTTCTACCTGCCCTAGAATTGAGGGAGCGCTCAGTGGCTCTGGGAGGGGGGAATGCAGTTGGGGTGTTTTTGGGCTCTGTCTAATCCCTGCTACTGAATTTCTTGATCCTTCAGATCCTTCTCCCCAGGGAAGTCACAAATGCAGCTTGAAGCTGGAGCCTGCGTCTCCGGGACATTGGGTTGAGGCGATCGCTGGTGGGACAGAAAAAAATGTGTTAAAAAAAAATAAAATTATGCTTTTACGTGAGCTGTAGCTGTCACAGGTGAAGGGACTCGTTGCAAATATTCCAGGATACCGCTCGTTAGGGCGTTTGCAGTTCTGGCTCGGAGGGTGCCTGGACCTCTAGATGTAGCTCGTGAGCTGCTGTACAGAAATGAAACCAGACGCATCCCCCCGACGTCCCCCCGCGCTCCCTGCAGGGCCATTTTGTGCGAGCCGCCTCGCAGCGCCGCGTCCGCCCGGGGACCCTCTTTTGCGTCCAATAATTCTGCAAACAGAACCTTAATTGGTTCGTCAACTGGATCTAATTTGCCGAGGTTTTGTGGGGTTTTTTTCCCATCCCCGCCCCGCGTTTCGTTACGGGTCTGGGCGAGCGAGCGGCTGCGGGAGAGCTGCTGGCGGCTTCCCAGGACGAGGCTAGAGCGTTTAGCTCTTGCTGTAATGAACTTTCCTGCTAATTATTTTTAGGCACTCCTGGCTTAAATAAGAGCCATCGGTCCCTGCCGTGGCCTGGCTTGGAAGGGGCCCGGCTGCTGCGGCTCTGCGGTGCGGGACTCGGTGCAAGGGGAGGGTTTGGGGAGGGAAGGGGTGGGTTGTGCGAGGTTCTTCCAGAGGGGTGAGAGAGCACAAGGATGGATTTGATTTTTATTCTTTTTTCCTCTGTATTTTAGCACAAGGTGGTTTTACTGAGCCTGGCTGGGCTCGGAGGGTGCTGGTGGGTTTGCAGGCTCCTGTTGCAGGGCCGGGAGCCGTGCCCGCGAGGCAGAGGTGCTGCTGCAAAGCCCCACGCGTGGGGAGAGCGAAGGATAAATAAACCCGGCGGTGTGCGAGGTGGGGAAGGGCTTCCCTCCTGCGACGGGGAGCAAAGGGGCCGGGGTCCCTCCTGAGCAGGGGGACGCAGCCCTCCGAGCCCCGTTATCGCCCAGCACAGCCTGGCAGGGAGCTGCCTGCGCCGTCCCACGCCGGCTGTAGCCCTCGCTGATGCTCAGCTGCATCCCAAGGCACCGAGGTTTCCATGGCAACTCCCCGAGCATCCTTCCTCCTCCTCCTCCTCCTGCTGCTGCTGCTGCTGCTGCGGAGAGCTGGGGGCCCTGCACAGTGGTTCCTCCTCTGCCTGCCCTGCCCGTGCTCAGAGAGGGCTCAGCAGCTTCTCAACACACCCAAACATTTTGGCATTATTGATATATTATTTAATTTATTATATTTTATATATATTTATATATTTTTCTATACCTATTTATATATTTTTCATTTATGGAATCATAAAACCATCGAATGGTTTGGGTTGGAAGGGACCCTAAAGCCCATCTAGTTCCAACCCCCTGCCACGGGCAGGGACACCTTCCCCCAGACCAGGTTGCTCCCAGCCCCATCCAACCTGCCCTTGAACCCTGCCAGGGAGGGGGCAGCCACAGCTGCTCTGGGCAACCTGGGCCAGGCTCTCACCACCCTCACAGCAAAGAATTTCTTCCTCAGATCTCATCTCAATCTCCCCTCTTTCAGTTTAAAACCGTTCCCCCTCGTCCCATCACTCCACGCCCTTGTAAAATGTCCCTCTCCCGCTTTCCTGTAGCCCCTTCAGGTGCTGGAAGGTGCTAGAAGGTCTCCCCAGAGCCTTCTCTTCTCCAGGCTGAACAGCCCCAGCTCTCCCAGCCTGTCTCCAGAGCAGAGGGGCTCCAGCCCTCTGAGCATCTCCGTGGCCTCCTCTGGACTCGCTCCAACAGCTCCGTGTCCTTGTGTTGGGGGCCCCAGAGCTGGACGCAGCACTGCAGGGGGGTCTCCCGAGAGCGGAGCAGAGGGGCAGAATCCCCTCCCTCGACCTGAATCCAGTTGTCTGGGTCTAATTATCCGGATGGACAGCGCCGGGATGAGCGGAGCTGGGTGCCCGGGGGCCAGCAGCACCCACACACGTTCCCTGCACCCAGGGAGGAGCGGACGAGAGACCTGGCTGAAGATCCCAGCTCCTCCGAAAGCATCTCGGTGCCGAGGCCGAGCTCCAGCGATGGGTGGAGAGATGGTGGCCAAGAAGCCGTCGGCCCAATCCGTTCATTGGAGGTTGTATGATGAACTTTTCTATGATGAACTTTTCTATGATGAACTTTTCTATGATGAACTTTTCTATGATGAACTTTTCCAATCGACGCTCGTTACGAATAGAAACCTTCTAGGAACCCACGTTGTCCCTGGCTGGTTAATTAATGATTAATGGCCGGCTGCCTTTTAAATAACGGCCTTAGGGTTTGATCTGGGGGTGGCTGCACCCTCCCGACTCACTGGGGTATTTTGCTGCTGAAAGTAAGAAATGAAGAGAGAGGTGAGGCAAAAAGCCACGGCGCAGGAGGGCGCAGCAGAGGGGCTCCAAATTGCTCCGTTAACGCTGCTGCTAATTGCGTTCCTGCTGTTCGGTGCAACAGCAGCCAAAAAAAAAAAGGAAAAAAATTGCTCTTTCAATCTGCAATCCCCGGGAGCAACCGCAGCCAATGAAGGAGGATGCAGAGAGTGCCAAGAAGCCGTTGTGATATCATCCAACCTGGGCTGGGGGCACGGAGCAAAGCCAGCAGCAGTGAGCGGGAACGAGCGGCAGGAAGGAGGTTGGAAGCAAAGGGAGTCGGGAACGGCGACGGCGGAGAAGGGTGGAGGGGGACAGAGAAGGGACAGGAGGGGATCAGCCTCCTTTTCTCCACACCAACCCACCCCAGCTCCCTCAGCTGCTCCTCACAAGCTCTCCAGACCCTTCTCCTCGTGCTCCAGACCCTTCGCCACCTTCGTTGCCCTTCTCTGGACTCGCTCCAGCACCTCAAGGTCTTTCTTGTCGCAAGGGGCCCAAAATTGACCCCAGGATTTGAGGTGTGGCCTCACCAGTGCCGAGTACAGGGGGATGAAATTCGCCCAACAGCAAGGGGACAAGGGGACAGGCAAAGACACCTGCCCAAATTCAAAGCCACGCCGCTTCTGCCCACCCAGGGCCTCATCCCAACCGAGCGAGTGCACTCATTCTGCAGTAGCAGCACATTCCCTGGAAGTCATAAAAAACCACCTCCGGTCATTAATATGGAAATATATTCCCCTGCTCCACCGTGGCGAGATGGTTGCGCAGATTGGCAGCAGCTTTGCTGAGATTTGCTTCTGAATGCGCGGCCGTTGAAGCCTCCCATTACAACGTTGATGATTCCTTCCCTTGTGATGAATAGCCTGCCATAAATAGACCCTGATTAATTGCGGAGGGCTGGGAACGCATCGTTTGCTGCTGTGGATTGGGATAATGGTCATCATCTGCCTTGGAGTGGTGTTCAGGAGGAGAAGGGCTCGGGCTCTGCCTGCCAAGACAGGTGGCTGGTTTCAAGTTTTTTTGCGCCAGAGAAGAGTCTCGTTGGCACACACAGCTCTGAACACAGGGCTCGGGTGCCTTGCCGCGGGCTAATTGCGAGCTCTTTCTTATTGATCATCTCTAACGAGGGGCAGAAGAGCTGGGAGGAGGCAGAGATGGGCCAAGCACCCTAACGGGACAGGTGGGTTGAGAGATGTGAGTTGCAGGGAGGAATGAAATGTGCCAAAATCACCCCATGCGCCGTTTGCCGGAGCCACACGCGCATCCTCGCACAAGGAGTTGGGTCCACTCGTGCAAAAGGCACGGCACCCCCGCCACGTCGAAGCTCTGGAGCCCTGAGGGGAAGGACTTGGGGATGACGTTGAGAAGGACTTGGGGGTGATGGTTGAGAAGGACCTGGGGGTGATGGGTGAGAAGGAATTGGGGGTGACTTTGAGAAGGACCTGGGGGCGATGGTTGAGGAGGACCTGGGGGTGATGGTTGAGAAGGACTTGGGGGGTGATGGTTGAGGAGGACCTGGGGGTGATGGTTGAGAAGGACTTGGGGGTGACTTTGAGAAGGACCTGGGGGTGATGGTTGAGAAGGACTTGGGGGTGATGGTTGAGAAGGACTTGGGGGGTGATGGTTGAGAAGGACTTGGGGGTGATGGTTGAGAAGGAATTGGGGGTGACGGTTGAGAAGGACTTGGGGGTGACTTTGAGAAGGACCTGGGGGTGATGGTTGAGAAGGACTTGGGGGTGATGGTTGAGAAGGACTTAGGGACGATGGTTGAGAAGGACCTGGGGGCGATGGTTGAGAAGGACTTGGGGGTGATGGTTGAGAAGGACTTGGGGGTGACTTTGAGAAGGACCTGGGGGTGATGGTTGAGAAGGACTTGGGGGTGATGGTTGAGAAGGACTTAGGGACGATGGTTGAGAAGGACCTGGGGGTGATGGTTGAGAAGGACTTGGGGGTGATGGTTGAGAAGGACTTGGGGGTGACTTTGAGAAGGACCTGGGGGTGATGGTTGAGAAGGACTTGGGGGTGATGGTTGAGAAGGACTTGGGGCGATGGATGAGGAGAAGGGGATTCTGCGTCCAGCCCCCAACATCAGAAGGACACGGAGCTGTTGGAGCAGGTGTCCCTGCCCGTGGCAGGGGGTTGGAACTAGATGGTCTTTAAGGTCCCTTCCAACCCAAACCATTCTGTGATTCTATGATTAAGCCGTGGTTCAAAAATCCCCTGCGAGGTGGCGGGGGTTTAGTGTTTTATTTCCATCATCCCTTTCAATATGTATCTCACCTCTGCCCGGTGAGAGACGGGCCAGCTCGTTAAGCTGCAAATCTGGTGCTAATTGCCTGATCGGGAAGGTGAGTCATTCCCAAGCTGTTCCTTACTCATTCGACCGGGGGAACCAGCACCAGCCAAAACAAAATCCTGCCTTTTCGGTGCCGCCGGCGTGGGGCTGCAGGGTGGGCGAGCGAGCCGGGGGTGTCGGGGTAAGTCCCTTTCCAGCCAGGCTGGACTCTCGTGGGGGGATGCTCTGGGGTCTGGTGCCCCCCAAACCCACCTGGTCCTGGCGCAGGCTCAGGCAGAGCCTCCACGTACCCGCTCTGCTATAAAATATTCCCTCTCGTGGGTTATAAATAGTGGGAGATGCGACTGCGAGTGAAATTGCTTTTAATATAAAGTAATGAGAAGAGGAGGAACGCGGGCAGGAAATACGGCTGCTGCTGGATCAGCCGGGGTTTAACTCTGAAATTAAACAGCCTTGAGGGGATCCCAGGATAATAAAGGTGAATAAACGGCTCCGACTGGGCTCGGTGAAGGCGGAGCGTGGGCTGGCTGCTGCCTGGGGAGGCTGCGGGGAAGGTCCCGCTGTAGGGAAGGTCCTTCTGCCTGCATCCACCATCCTCAGGCTCCGTTGACTTCCAAGATCATGCTGGTCTTGCAAGCTCAGGGAGCACCTTGAGCAAACCAACTTCTTGTTTCCCATTTTGGGCTATTTTGATGCACCCCCTAAACTCCAACTGGAGCAACAATGTGCAGAAAAAACATTTGCAATGGTAGGGGAAGGGTTTGGGGGAGGTGGAGAGCAAAAGAGCATCTCATGAACGCTGGGGTGCCCAACATCAGAAGGACATGGACCAGTTGGTGTGAGTCCAGAGGAGGCCACGGAGATGCTCAGAGGGCTGGAGCCCCTCTGCTCTGGAGACAGGCTGAGAGAGCTGGGGCTGTTCAGGTGGAGAAGAGAAGGCTCCGGGGAGACCTTCTAGCACCTTCCAGCACCTGAAGGGGCTACAGGAAAGCTGGAGAGGGGCTTTTTACAAGGGCATGGAGTGATGGGACGAGGGGGAACGGTTTTAAACTGCAAGAGGGGAGATTGAGATGAGATATTGGGAAGAAATTCTTTGCTGTGAGGGTGGTGAGAGCCTGGCCCAGGTTGCCCAGAGAAGCTGTGGCTGCCCCCTCCCTGGCAGGGTTCAAGGGCAGGTTGGATGGGGCTTGGAGCAACCTGGTGTGGTGGAAGGTGTCCCTGCCCGTGGCAGGGGGTTGGAACTGGATGGTCTTTAGGGTCCCTTCCAACCCAAACCATTCGATGGTTCTGTGATTCTATGAAGGACCTGACGCCAAGAAATGAGCAGTTGAACCCGCTTAGGTCCCTTCTTCATCACGCTGGATCCAAGTGACAGCTGTGGAGCCTCCAGCTGCAGGAGGAGCGAAAGTGAAACGAAATAAAAGCCGGGCACTTGATGTGACAAGCCAGAAAATTTCGGATGGGGACAAAAAAGCAGCTGGAGGAAGCGAGGTCTTAATCACCTCAATCTGGAGATGGCTTCATTATTCTGTCTCTCATGGAAAAAATGTCTATTCAAGGGCTAGACAAAAGGAGCTGAGTCTAATCAGGAGCCAGTGTGGTGAGCCCGTGTTTCCCACACAAACAGCATCTTCCGAGATGAAAGAACAATTTACAAAACAAAGGCCCGGCGAGTCTCCCAACCGATAAAAAGTCCGACAATAGATATTTATCCACTAATGAACACACAAAACGGCCGTGAAGGGAATCTTAACGAGGAGCGAGGAGGTGAAATGCTGTCCGTGGCAGGAAATCTCAGCGCTTGGCTGCATCTGGAAGGAAGATGACGACTTCTTCTACGCTCCTGATCCCCTTCGGTGCCTCTGGAGAGGAGCGGAGCAACAAGTGTTAAAGAAACTGGGGAGAGAAGTGCTCCGGATTACAGCTGTCTCCTTCCCACCCAAATATTGCAAGCCCCTGCTGAGAAAATTAGTTGCCGTATAATTAACTCGGAATTATATCGGCAATAAATATGTAATTATATTTGTACTAGTAGGGGCGGCGTGCGGAATGGCGTGTAGGAAACGAAATGAACCAGCAAAAAGTCCATGAAATGCTGGTTGATGTTGGTTTTTTTTGAACTGATTTACCAGAAGACATGAAAGACGTGAAGACCATCCTTCAGCATCCCCATGGTTGGAGGGGGGAGAGCTGCTCCCGGGCTGCCAAGCCCAGGGCACGCGTGGTTCATGCAGTAATTCGGAGCCTGGGCAGGACCCACGCGTTGGTTGGGTGGTGGCAGAGCCCTGGTCGTGGGTGTCTGGACCATGGGTACGTGGAGGAAGCTGTGAGGAGTTTACGGTCCGGGGGACGAGGCAAAAGTGTCCTCTCCTTGCAAAAGTGGGATCCTGAGGGAGATGGACCCAAGTTCTCCAGGAACCTGCCCCGATGAGCCCTGCCTGGCTCATGGGATGGGCAACCCTTCAGCTTCGTGCTGGAGCCTTCCCCGTAGGAGTCATCCTCATGGAGTAAGCCCTGAAATCTGCAAGGAAACGGCTTTTTTGGCCTTCCCCTCCCTCCGTGTGCTGAGGGGAAATGGGAAAAGGGTAGGAAAGGGGATTGGATCTGTGAGAAAAGCTCTTTGCCGACAGAGATCGGGGCTTTCCTGGGCTCTGCTCCCCTTTCTTTAACCTCCCTCTGCTCCACACCCCTGTGTTTCAGGAGTTATTCCTCGCTGTGAGTTAATTAAGGAGTTGAGCCTGCTCTGAACCCATCAGGTGCCACATCTCACAGCTCTGGGAGCCTTCGGCATTAATTCAACCTGGAATGGAGACCCTTTTTTTTTTTGCTGGCAGGGAACCCCCCCCACAATCCTTCTCCACCCGGCTGGTGCGGAGGCGATGCTCTGAGCAGCGAAAGCGTTCGGGGGGGAGCAGGCAGCGAGCCTCAGCGGCCTCTCCTTGCTTTCACCCCCTCTTTTTGAAGGCAGAACCTTTCTGGGAAGCAATTCTCCGGTGCTGGTGAAAAATACGCTTTCATCTAACAACTGCCAGCCCCATCCATCCTGCGCTGACGCGAGCTGGGGACGGGAGAGGATGGATTGAGGGAGGTTTCGTGGCATGTTGCGTCTCTGTTTTGCGTGTAGCCTGGGGGCTTGCAGGCAGTTTTCAGGTATCCGAGGGATGCTCGTGGAAAAAAATAACGCGTGCATAAAGGCAATTCAGCATGGAAGGGGATTGAAGGACACAGGGAGGGAAGAGCCGGCCCTATGGACTGCAGGGACCCTCATAAATAATACACACACGTGTATAAAACAGAGAATCCTCGCCCCGAAGAGCTCACGGTTTTAATTACAGGCTGCCTAGAGGTAACGCGAGCGTGGAGGCTGCGTGTGTGTGTGCAAACACTGAGTCATGCCAGCGCCTTCCCTACTCAACAGGGAGAGGGATGAGTTTAGGTCTAAGCAGATCAGCTGCAGGCTGACAAGTTAAATACGTGGTTGTTAAAAAAAAAAACCCAACCCCGACGAGGAAGGTGGCTGCGGAGGGAGCGAGCGCCACTGCCAAACATCTGCCTGGGAAGCTCCGGCAGCTGCAGGGGTGAACGCTGGGGTTGGGATAACGGAGTGGAAAAAGGCTCGAGGTGATGGAGCGTGGGTGAAGGGGATGGGGCAGCCGGCAGCGCTCACCCCCCCGGCAGAGCCAGCACCGAGCTCCCAGGACCCAGAGCTCAGCGATGCCATCAATTACTTTTTTTTTTTGAGCTCTTTTCCTTGGGGAAATCAGGTTTGTGGCTCCCCCGTGCTCTGCCCCATCCCTGCTCTTTGCTTTCCGGGTTGCAGCTCAGGGCAAGGGGCAGCTCTGCCCAGTTTTTCCCCACCAGCATCCCCCAGAGCCACGCTGGTCACTGGGAGCTGCACCCCGAGACGCCAAGTGATGCTCCCCCCTCCCTAGAGCTCACCCCTCATCCCCAGCAAGCAACTGGCACGGAGCTGTCATCCACCCCCCCAAAAAATACCCCTCTGGTGCCCCAGCTCAGCCCAAAACCTGCTGGGGATGGTGCAGTGCAGACCCCAGCTCCCCATCCCTGCGCAGGAGGGGGGGACTTGTCTCACCCCCCCCCCCCCAAACGCATCAGGGACCCAGCTCCTGCTGTGGCGGCAGCTAATTTTAGAGCTGATTTATTAACATTTTAACTCGAAACGTGCATGAAATATTCAGGCGGCGTGACCGCGCCTTTGATGGCGAGGGAAGCCTTAAATATTTACGAGGCGCTTTGCAGTGTCGGTGGCAGGAGGCGTTTGTGTCTGACTCACAGCCCAACCCCACAACCTGAGCTCAGCTCATCTTCGCTGCGGCTTTCAGCTACGTCCCCCCCGTCCTTGGGGGGCTGGGTGGGGGGTCACCCCCTATTCTGCAGAGGGGAGGGAGATGGGGAGCTGCTTTTCTGCAGGAGGGTCTCTCCTAAGCTGCTTTTGCCATGGTGGGAGCAAAGTTCTTTCCCCTCTCTGTGCTCCCCCGTCCCTGCTGCTGGCCAGGGACAAAGCCCCAAGGTCAAGGCTGGTTTCACACCTGGGTTTAGGTGACCTGATGCACCAGCCAAATTCTCTTTATTTCCCATCTCAAGAGCACAGGTGCTCGAGCAGGTTAACAAAACCTTGCAAAAACTGTGAAAATCCCATACCCAACCCAGTTAGGAGAGGTGTTTAGACGGAGCCTAAGTTCTCCAGGCAGGGAGGACAGGCTGCAAAGCCCTTCTAGAAGAGCCTGTTAGAAGAACAACCTTCCCCTGGCTTGGAATGAACCAGCACCGTCTTCTGCTGTGCTGGGAGAATGGTTTGTACCTAAAGCCACGAGACTGAGGAGGTGTTGAGCAGAGTTTTTAAGGGTGTTACAAAGCTGAGCCTGTCAAACTGCGGCCAGAGAGAAGGTGAGGTTTGGTCCTGCCACGATTTGGGGCTCCCCATAGATTTTTTTAAGCCAAGTTTGGAGAGATACATCTCCAACATCCCCAGCATTGGAGCCACGAGGACACGGTGGTGGCAGGCAGTTCTGTGGTCAAGCAGCTGCTGGCTCGCTGGAGGAAGAGCTGCCGAACATCTCCTGGGAGGCGTAGGTCAGGTAGAGAAAACCATCCTCGTCCTTGTTGTCCTGGTACAGCTCCTGCATGGTGACGGCCATGTTCGGCAGCCCTTTGTTGTTCACCAGCAGGTAGAAGGTCTGGGAGGAGGCCAGGCAGAGCCGCGTCCTGCCGAGAGGAAGGCGAAGAAGGTGTGTAACTGGGGAGAAGGTGTGTAACTGGGGAGAAGGTGTGTAACTGGGGAGAAGGTGTGTAACTGGGGAGAAGGTGTGTAACTGGGGAGACTCCCTAGGGATGGCTCATCCATGGGGGCACGGTGCTGGTTCAGGTGTTTAATGGTTCCTCACAAAGGGATGGGGCTTCAGCATCACCTTCCTCTGGTGCCAACCACCCACCAGCACCCACAGGCATGAAGGGGGGTGCTAGGGCATGGCCAGCTGCTCCCCAAAACATCTCCAAGGGCCAACCCACCAGCCACAAGCTCTCACCTCCATCCATCTCAAACAGGAGATGTTGGTCCTGGGGAGGGATTTCAAGCAGAGCCCAGAGGACAAAGGTTTCAAGTCAGCGGCACCAGTGCTGCTCGTTTGCAGGGCTGCTAATCACCTACCCCTAATTAGCAATTCACCTGTGCTGTAGGTCCCCGGGGAGAAGAGCTAATTGCCAGAGGAACGCTGCCATGAGGCAACCCCATGCGTTGGCAAACAAAGGCTCTTTGCTAATTGCAAAGGCTTAATTGCTTTAGGCTAAGCCTAACCACTTGTCCAGTGGAGCAGCCAAAGTGGCTTCCAAGCCAAGCTCTTTCCCAGGACCAGTTGCATCTAGACTGGGTTTTTGCACTGGTCTGGGGCTGTGGACCCCCCCCCCACCTTGCCCCAGTCAAGCCCCCACTGTGTCATTAACCACTTACCGCAGGGTGACAGCAAACTGGGCCAGGGGCAGGTCCTGGGACACCAGAAATTTGGTCCTGGTCAAGGGGGGCAAGGTCTTTTCCTTCTGGTATCGCTCCACAACCACCTGCAGCAGGGAGGAGAAGTTGGGGGGGGACTCTGGGAGGCTTTGGGACCACTCTCGCAGGGGTACCCGGAGAAGCAGAGCTGTGGTCTTCATAGTTGAGCCCCAAAGTCTTTAGTGAAGAACCTCCCAGCTTTCAGCGTTGGTGGCCCCAAGGAGTGGGGAGCAGCACTCACCGGGATCTTGTTGGGGTATTTTATCCGGATCTCGGTCACTTCGTGCATCCTGGTGGCTGTGGAAGAGAAAAGAAGGAGCAATAAGCGCAGCCCCTCCCAGTGTCTCCGCTCCCCTCGTCCCCAGTAACGTACCAAGGCTTTTCCTTTGCTTGAACGGGCGAGAGCTGCAGTCGCCTGGGTGCATCTTCTGGGAGCAGAGCAGGCAGCTGGAGGAGCAGGGAGGATCTGTCCCACGAGCCCCGCCATGGGCAGCTGCTGCTGGCAGAGCTCCTAATATAGCCTCGTCCTGCCCCACCTGGGCTGGGGCTGGGCCGCTCAGCAGGGGGCTGGGCTCTGCTGGGGTGGAGAAGAGGAGGAGGAGGAAGAGGAAGAAGAACAAGAAGAAGACAAGAAGATGAAGAAAGAAGAAGAAGAAGAAGAAGAAGAAGAAGAAGAAGAAGAAGAAGAAGAAGAAGAAGAAGAAGAAGAAGAAGAAGAAGAAGAAGGAGAAGAAGAAGAAGGAGAGGGACAGAGAGAAGAGAAGATCTGAGGCTTTGCTCCTCACAGATGTTTTGTGAAGCACCTGGCCATGCCCTAGCACCCCATCCCATCCCCACCCCATCCCATCCCCAGCCCCATCCCCAACCCATCTCATCCCATCTCATCCCATCCCCATCCCCATCGCCATCCCATCCCATCCCGTCCCCATCCCAATCCCATCCCATCCCCATCCCCATATATTTATTTATATTATATAGATTTTTATATAAAAGTATATGTATTTATTTATATTTTATATACAAAAGTATATATTTTAATATTTTTATGTTTATATATATTTATTTATATATTAAATATATATATATTTATATGTATTTATTCATATTATATTTTTTTATATCTATTTTTTCCCTTCATTTTCCTTCCCGAGCCCCTCACGCGCGTTCCAGGGGCTCCCACCCCTCCTCTCAAAAGGGATGACACAAAAGCACCCCAGCTCGTTTAGACACACCAAAAATCCTCAATTATCCTCCTTTAAATGAGCTTTTGGGCAGAACGGGTCCCTTTGGAGGACGGAGGAGCAGCACCCCGGGGGCATCCCGGTCCGCAGCCGCCGGCATCATCCTCAGCGCAAGGTGGGGGTTTGTCCCCACTATTTATTAAATATTTTAATATACATATTTAATGTATTTTTGCCCTTGTGCAATCTATTAGTCTGTATTACTTTGCCATAAAAAACCAAAATAAATCCCTCAGACGCCGTTCGGAAAATTACATTACCAATATATACCCCATCTGTGGAGGGAGCGAAGCCGTTATAAATTTATATCCCCAATAAATTTAATTCTGGGGAGTCTGCGCGGGTTCCACAGCGGGGTGGTGGCACTTTTCCTCCCAGGTGATTTCTTAACGATGAACTGATAAATATTAAAGCGCCTCTCGATTCGCTAATAAAATTAATCGATTACTGCTCTGCTTCCAGGCGAACGCCGACGGCTTCGCTGGGAGCAGAAAAAGTTGTGATTTAAAAAAAAGAATTAAAACAAAAAAAGGAAAAATCTCCATTTGAAATTAGTTCATTAGCGCTGAGCATCTATTATTTATCGGTTTAATTTCCAGCTATCGCTGCAGTACTGGGCTGGAATCCTGGGTCGTCATGGAAATGCGATGCTTTCGTTAGCGTGAGCCAATTAATTAAAGATGAAGGAAAATTGGTTTTCCTGATTTGGGGTTGGGGGGCGGGGGGGGAGTTTTTTATGGCTGTTGTCTCTGAAATGGGGTTTGTGTTTGCCAAATCTGAGCTGGGAGCATCCATGAGGAGCCCCCGAGATTCATTTCCTTGGGGAGTAAATATTGCTGGAATGATCCAAATAAGAGAAAATGAAATAAAATAAAATAAAATAAAATAAAATAAAATAAAATAAAATAAAATAAAATAACAAAATAAAATAAAATAAAAATTAAAAAAATAAAATAACTAAATAAAATAAAATAAAATAAAAAATTAAAAATAAAATAAAATAAAATAAAATAAAATATAAAATAAAATAAAATAAAAATGGAGGTGCAGAGCTGGGATATGGGAGGTAAAATTTATACCTCCAGCTGCCAGCGGGAAGCACGATCTCATCTGTATTCCTGCCCGCCCGCTCCGAGCCCTCGCAGAGCAAATTTCAGCTGAAATTCATAAATAAATCCTCTCCTGCACAAGTGAAGTTTTATTCGTAGCACGTTTGGTGATACACTGGAAGAAAATACTAATTAAAAGAAAAAAATTCCCCCCCTAGATTGATCTTTAATCTCACGTTAATTATTAAAGTGGGAATTTCAGCCCCAGCGTGGCCGGGCTGTCCCAGCCTGGGGGGGAACAGGAGGGTTTGGGGGGTCTCCTGCCCCCCCAGGCTCTCGGGGCTCCCTGGTATATATTATAGATAAAATAATATAATTTATCTATATAAATATATAATTTTTTTTATATATATATATATATATAAAAAAAATAACATCTCGATACAACTATCTTATACAGCTATCATAGCTAATATTTATATATTATAGATATATATAGCATCTCGCTATGTCACAGCTATCTTATAGCTAATATGTGTATATTATAGATAAGATAGATACTGATATTACAGCTATCTTATAGCTAATATATATAATAGATAAAATAGATAACATCTTGCTATATTACATCTACCTTATAGCTAATATGTGTATATTATAGATAAGATATACATCTTCATATATTACAGATACCTTATAGCTAGTATTATATTATATTAATATATATCTATATATTATAGATAAGATATAGAACATCTCAATATATTACAGGTATCTTACAGTTAATATGTATAAATTATTGATAAGATATATAACATCTCGCTGTATTACAGATATAGCTAATATGTATATATTATAGATAAGATCTAGAACATCTTGATATATTACAACTATTTATAGCTAATGTGTGTATATTATAGGTAAGATAGATAATATTTGGCTATATTACAGATCTCATAGCTGATATGTATATATTTTAGGTAAAGTATATAACATCTTGCTATATTATTGCTATCTTATAGCTATTATATATATTATAGATAAAATAGATAACATCTCACTATATTACATCTACCTTATAGCTAATATGTATATATTATAGATAAGATATAGAACATCTCAATACATTACAGCTATCTTACAGTTAATATGTATAAATTATTGATATATAATGTCTCGCTATATTACAGATATAGCTAATATGTATATATTAGAGATAAGATCTAGAACATCTCTCTATATTACAGCTATCTTATAGCTAATGTGTATATATTATAGGTAAGAGATAATATCTCACTATATTACAGAACTCATAGCTGATATGTATATATTTTAGGTAAGATAAAGAACATCTTGCTATATTACAGCTATCTTATAGCTATTTTATATATTATAGATAAAATAGATAACATCTCGCTATATTACATCTACCTTATAGCTAATATATATATATTATAGATAAGATATAGAACATCTCACTATATTACAGCTATCTTACAGTTAATATGTATAAATTATTGATATATAATGTCTCGCTATATTGCAGATATAGCTAATATGTATATATTATAGGTAAGCTAGATAATATCTCGCTATATTACAGATATAGCTAATATGTATATATTTTAGATAAGATATATAACATCTGGCTGTATTATGGCTATCTTATAGCTAATATGTATATATTTTAGGTAAGATTTATAACATCTGGCTGTATCACAGCTATCTCATAGCTCATATCTATATATTATAGATGAGATTTCTATCTACATTGCAGCCACGTGAGATTTCTGGCTGCTTTATAGATATATCTGCCTATCCCCGAGCAGGTCTCTCTCCGGGGGTCCTGCCCCTCTCCCCGCTGCTGGGGGTGCTGCGAGGCCGGTTCCTCCGAGAGCAGCAGTTGGGGCTGGGGGGGGGGTCCCCAGCCCATCGATTGTCCCATCGGGGGATAATCGAACCCCGCGAGGGGCAGCGGCGGGGGACGAGGGATTTCAGCCCAGGTTTTCTCCTGTTTCAGCCGCCGCAGCCCCACCCGCTCGCCTGCCGTAAATAACCCTCAATTATTGAGCTCCCGCTGCTTTTTTGTCACGGGGGGGAACGTCCCCGGCGGGCTGCGACGGGGCGCGGAGGCTGCGGACGCGACGCTCCGGCTCCGCAGTGAACACCATTAGCGCGGGGGCGGATTCGCTGACGCTTTAATGACGAAGCGAGTTATTAACGAGCGGGCTGGTGTTGGGCGAGCCAGCAGACGGTCACCCCAGCTCGGGTGGGGGTCCCATGGGGGTCCCACCAAGCCCATGCCGCCAGGGACCTGGCCCTAGGGCCATCGGAACCCCTTTTTTGGGGTTTCTCGGCACCTGGGCGTTGGGAAAATGCAAAATATTTTGGAACCCCCATTTCTGACGCGCCGCAGCCCTTCGCGTTTCCCTCCCCACCCCTCCAGCCCCGTCCCCAGCCGGGATCACCGACTCGCCTCCTCCTAGGGCTGAGCCTTCGCGAGAATTTACAATAAGCTGGAAAAAACCCCCAGCCCGCAGGATGGGTGATGTCGGAGAGCCTGCCTTCCCAAAGACGTTCTCCATGTGCAAGGTTATTAAATGCCAGGGGTTGTTTTTTCCCCACCTCCCCCTTTCTTTTGTAGCCTAATAAACAGCGACACGAAGGAAGAGCACGTCGGGGGTTGGTTTTTCCCCCTCCCAGGCTGTAGGCACCAACCGAACGTGCCTCGACCGGCAGCTGCACTGCAGCACTCGCTGCGTCGCCTCGGCGGGGACAGGGCTCCAGTCGCGTCCCCGTCCCCACGCAGGGTCCCCCTCTAAGGACACTTGATGTTGAGGGGGTGCAGGGAAGGTGACCAAGGTCCCTGCGTGGCAGTCGGTGGCATCGTCCTCGTCCCGGTGCTCCCCCCACTCTGAGCCTTTCCCCAAAGCTTTATCTGAGCCCCATCGATCGTCGTGACCGAGCGCCACGGTGGCACTTTGGGACACGAATCCAGCCGGGGTTTGAAGGTGGGGGACGATCACCAGCACGAGGGGACAGGGGGAAGTGGGGAGAGTCTTGGAGAGAAGCCGTGGGGCAGGGTTTGAAGGGGGGGTTTGGCTGTGGGTGGCCACCCCCGCGGCTCTGTGTCAGCCACAGGAACGACTGACCAGGGCACGGGACACGGAGCTGCCGGGGACGCCGAGGTCCAGGGACCTTCTGTGGTGCCGTCACCGCAGCCTCCGCGCCCACACATGAGCAGCTGATGGGATTAGCGGGGATTATCCTCTTGTTCCCCACTCCTCTTTGAGAGGAGAATAAACGTGACCGATGCCTCCAGCTCCGGTTTTATGTTCTCGCCGCAGGCACCGGCCCCACGAGGCCGTTCCCTGGGGCAGGGATGGAGGGTCCAGGCCCCCCCTTTCCCCTGCCCAAACCCTGCAAAGGCCCCGGGGCTGCGGTGGGGAATCGAAGGGCTGATGTGACCCCTGCGAGCTTTAACACACCCTGTCCCCATCTCCGCCCTCGTCCCCATCCTGCCAGCATCCCCACGCAGCTCTCTGCTCAGGGCTGGGGGGATCTCTGCTTGCAGGGGTCCCCCCCCCATTTACAAAGCACCTCGCAGGGTCCAGACTGACCCATAGCCCTGGAGGCTCAGCTCTGCAACTTGATTTTACGGGACCATTTCAAGCTTTATTACGCCCGACCATGCCCACAGGAGGTTCACCCAAGTGCAGGTGAGGCTGCCCGCTGAGCCCCGTGCGGCACCAGTCCCTTTGCCTCCTCCAGCCCCATGTCCCTCTGTCCCTTTTTCCCCTCCCACCCCATCTCCTCCATCATCTCCTCCACCCCTTCCATGCTTTCCACATCTCCTCCACCTCTTCCATCCCCTCCACCCCTTCCATCCCCTCCACATCTCCTCCATCCCTTCCATCTCCTCCACCCCTTCCATCCCCTCCACCTCTCCTCATCTCCTCCATCCCTCCTCATCCCTGGGCAGCAGGTTCCTGCTCTCCCCCAGAGCCAGGATCCTGCTGCCCCCAGCTTCATTGGGTGCTCATTTTGGGGCGAGCCACCCACGCAAGGTCTGCTCCCCCCCTTGCAGGGTCTGCTCCCCCCCTTCTCGCTGCAGCTGCACTATAATTTCCCTTCCCTTCCTCCTCGCCTCGCCCAGCTCTGCTGTAATTTCCCCAGCGCCGCACTCGCATGCATTAAACATGCCCATAAACAACATCTGGAGGAGAGGGCTGGAGATGACAGCCGGCTCCTGGCATCCACCGGCAGAGGGGATGAAGGAAAGGGAGGGGGAAACCAAGCCAGCAAGGGACAAAGAATAATAATTATTTTTAAAAATCAGAGGGGGAAAAAAAAATAGCAGCATGAGCCCCATCAAACGTCGAAGAGACCGTTTTTATTTGCTGTCAAAATAAAAGATGTAAATTAAAAAAAATAAAACAAAAAAAAAACCAACCGAGGTCGGCTCAAATGAAGGCAGAAGAGATCCATGCGCCATGACCCGCGGGAGGAAACCAAAGAAATCTAAAAAAAAAAATAAAAATCAAAGAGGAGGAGGAGGAGGAGGAGGAAGGCTCCATCCCCTAGAGGGAATGACCGAGGCTGAAGTGTAGAAAAATAAAAAGAGCTGGGGAAGGAGAGCAGAGGAGTCCGGCGCGGGGTGGTCACAGCTCACCCGACGTCTTTATGACGTGGAAGAGCGTGACGTTGTAGATGACCTGGTGGCCGTTGTTCCAGGTGTAGAGCACCCTCTCCCGTGGGTTGTAGTCCAGCATGGATATGTGGGAATACTGGTTGTGGAAGGGAATATCCGTGTATTCGTAGCTGGAAGTGTTTGTGTAGTAGGCGAAATAGATCTTGGCGCCGGCCAGGTGGGAGTTGGTGACGTAGAGCGTGCCGCAGATCATGAAGGACTCGCCGGCGCTTCGCTTCGGGTAGCCCGTGTCCCAGCTCCGCAGGACTTCCAGCGTCTGGGGGTCCACGCGGCTCACCACGATGTTGCCGGCGTTTTGGTTGGTGGTGTAGACGGCCCACAGCCCGTTCTCGTCCACCATGAAGTCGATGTCGGAGAAACCGCCCCAAGAGTAAGGGAAGGTGTTGTTGTAGCCGGCGCCGGCGAGGCTGCGCTGCACCAGCACGCTGCGGGAGCGAAAGTGGTACTTCACCGCGATGTTACTCTGGTATTTGTTGTAGTAGAGGGACCCGTTGAAGACGACGTGGCCGGTGCCGGCCCAGGGGTGAGGCAGGAGATGCTGCACGAAGTTCTGACCCGTCACGAAGTCGTTCAAGGTCCGAAACTCCAAGACACGGCGACCCTTGTAGTAACCGTCCATGTACCACACCTGCAGCGGGCGCGGGTTAGGGGTGCCCGGCCAAAACGGGGCTCCCACCCCCATCAAGGACAGAGGGACAAGATCCATGTCCTGCACAACCCACCACCACCACACACAGCCATTTACCCTGCTGGGACACCCGATTTTTCTGGCTTCCCCCTTTAAACGTGTTTTCTGCTCTCTCTGCTGATCAAATGATCAGCTAATTTTTAATAAGTGGGTGCGCTTCATTAGCAACGTCCAGCCTGATTGAGTTCTTGGTGCACCAAGGGCACGGGCACCCCAAGCAGTGTGTACCCCGGGTGCATGGGCGGCGTGCACCCCAGGGAGCGTGCACCCACGGAGACACAGCCCGAAGGGACACGGCAGCACGAGCCAGGCAGGTTGCAGGGGACACGGTGCCCAAGGAGTAAAAATCCAGAGCCAGGGCTGCCAAAAGAGGAGCTGCCCACCTGCAAAAGTCACCCCTGCTTGGGCTGGGAGGGTTTGGGGGTAAAACACCCACAAAAGAGCCACGGGAAGCCCAGGCAGGTCTGTGTGTCCCCCCCCACCCATCCCTGTGGGTCACTCACCCGGCTGTCGGCGCTGGGTGTCATCGTGTCGGTCATCCACGAGCCGAAGCGGGAGCCCGACGCTCGGATGGTGATGGGGTTACTGACACCCGTCAGCTTCCCGCAGCCTGGGAATGGGCAGAAAAAAGAGCTCGGCGTCAGGGGTGGGCGTCCAGGGCCACGCCACTGCCCAGCTCCCTCCAGTCCCACGAGCATCCCGCGCCGAGCAGGGAGGAACCAGGGCTCCCCTTCACCCCAGGGACCCCCCAGGAGTGACAGGGCAGCAGGATTAGGGGATGCTCAAGGAAAAGGCACCGCTGGGCTCTGGCAGCTCTTCCTGAGCAAGGAAAAGTGGCTCCTGTGCCAGTGTGGGGGACCTGGGTGCCCACCCAGCCCAGAGCCGTGGCGCTGGAGGGGGAGGATCGTACCCAGTTTTTGCATGCAGGCGTGCAGCCGTGCCTCCAGCGTCAGCACCCGCTGCTGCAGCTCCTCGTAGTCGTAGGCGCCCATCTCCTCCTGGATGGCCAGCAAGATCCCGGAGAGGTTCCTCACCTCCTCCTTCAGGTGCACAATGAGCCTCGTGTCCGACTTGTACTGATCCAGGACGGGCGTGAGAGGCAGCAGCTCCGTCATCTTCTCCTTGAGCTCCTGTTTAAGGGGTGCGAGGGGAAACAAACCCCCCCCCCAATTTAATTAACCCCCTGCTCGGAGCCTGGTGGTGCTTGGCCCCATGTCTGCTGTCTGCCTGTCCATCCCTCCAGGGGTAACACGGAGCTTTCCAGCCTGGCGGCGCCTATCACCGAGCGCAGCCTCGTTAACACTCCAGAGACGAGCCCTGTTCCCTGGGTTGGTAATTAATAACGATTACGAGGCTTTGCATCTTCCAAGCGCTCGGGGAGAGGGAGCTCACGAATCAGCCGCAGCCGATGCCATCGCCTCGCTCTGCAGAGTCAGAACCAGGCAGGATGCGGCCCCGCTGCGGGAGCGTGGGCTGACATCCCCTTCCCCAGGGCAGGGGAAGGAGAGCAACAGGCTCTCGTTATATGCCAGGCCCAGGGGTTAAAAATCTCTCCTTATTTTAGCACGAGGAGAAGGTTGAGGCGTTCTGACCTTGGCCTGGAAGCACCCAGGCAACACGTCCCGCAGGCGAAGGCTGAGCAGGTCCAGCCTATGTGGGACCAGGGTGCAAGTACAGGGTGGGGAGAGCGTGCCAGGGATGGGCGATGGCTCTAGGCAATGGGTGCGTGTGCACCCAAGCACCCTGTGTGCCACAGGGATGCTCAGCCCTGGGACCACCGCAGGGATGCTCAGCTCTGGCATCACCGCAGGGATGCTCAGCCCCGGGACCACCGCAGGGATGCTCAGCCCCAGGACCACCCAGGGATGCTCGCCCCCGGGACCACCCCAGGGATGCTCGGCCCCGGGACCACCCCAGGGATGCTCAGCTCTGGCATCACCCCAGGGATGCTCAGCTCTGTGAGCTCCGTCCCCCCCCGCCTCGTGGGGCTCAGCACCTCCCGCTGTGATTAAACCAGCCGAGACATTCGCTGCAGCTCAGATGTTTAATCAATGTCTCGTCTCTGCAACCGGCAGCGCCCGGCATCCACCCAAGCATCCTCCAGCCCAGCTCAGCACCAAGAACCAGCCGCTCCCGAGACACAAACACCCTTCAGCTGTCGGGATGAAGCCCAAGGGCTCCCAAAATAAACCAGTGCCCCAGCGGGGGGGCGGGTAATGGGCTTTCTCGGGGTGCAGAGCCGCTGCGGCACGAGCGGCACTGACGCGCAGGCTGCATCGATCAGCGCACGGCGCTGGCGGCTGCCGCCCGTCAGGTGGAAATCGTGGCTCTGCCAGGGAAGAGACAGGGCTTGTTTAATTAAAGGTGTCGATTCACAGGCAGATGGGCTGGGAAATGGCCAGCTCTGCTGTCCCGCCACCGGCACAGCTCCCCTGCGGCACCCAGCGAGGCAGCAGGATGTGGCCCTGGGTCAGTTTGCGCTGTGCCTTGTCTGAGCGCCCACCGCAGCTGGGCACCCTGTCCCGCTCCTGCACTGCGCACACATCCTGCATGCTCAGGGGCTGCAGGGATGCTCAGCTCTAGGACCACCCCAGGGACGCTCGGCCCCAGGACCACCCCAGGGACGCTCGGCCCCAGGACCACCCCAGGGACGCTCGGCCCCAGGACCACCCCAGGGACGCTCGGCCCCAGGACCACCCCAGGGACGCTCGCCCACCCAGACCACCCCAGGGATGCTCGGCCCCGGGACCACCCCAGGGACGCTCGGCCCCGGGACCACCCCAAGCAGGACCCTTCCCAGGGTGCCCACCGGTGTCAGAGCACCCCACAGCACCCCGTGCTCGAGGAGGGCTGGAGCCGGTCCCACGGGCACACGAGGCGGCGGCAGCGGGTCGCGGGCTCACCTGGAAGCTCTTGGCGTTGAGGCTCTTCTGGCTCTCAGCGGCCACCTTCAGCCTGGAGTCCAAACCCTTCATGAGGGACTCGGTGTTGCGCACGTACTGGAGGTCCCGGTAGGTCCGGAGGTCCAGCACCTCCATCGACTGGGAGATGTTCTGCACCTGCGTGGTGGGACGAAGGGGGTGATAAAGCCCTCGGTCTAATTAACACGGCCCCTCCGCTGCTAACGATAACCCTGAGGAATTTGGGGTGCGGAGGCAGAGAGGGGATGGGGAAGGGAGAGCAGCCCCCAGGAGCAGCCCCGTGGCACGGGGTGCTGGTGGGGACACAGCCCCAGGACGCCCCATCCCGGTGTCCCCATCCCCAGGGAGCCGGAGGACGAGCCGCTCCCCCTCCAATGCTTGTGAGAAAACTCTTCCCCCCACTGCTTTAATGTATAAAATACACTAATAAATGTATTTTTATTAAAATACGTTAATAAATGTATCTTACACATAAATAAAACACCAATAAAATGTTTTACTCATCCTGCTTCAGCTCTTATTTGTTTTTTTTTAAACCACCCGGCTTTAAACCACCATTTCCCAGCCCAAAATCTCTTCCCCCCGCAGCTTTAACGTACAAAATAACGCGTTTTACTCATCCAGCTTCAGCTGTTATTTGTTTTTTTTATCCTTTAAACCACCCCAGCGCACATTTCCCAGCCCGCTCCGTGCGCTTTCATTCTTTAATTTCATCTGCCGCAGCCGGCAAAGTTATTTTATTTTTATGTTTTTAAACGATGCGAATGCGGCCGCGTCCCTCAAACGGTTATTTATTTATTAGCGCCGGCCCCGCTGGTACTCACGGTGCCGCCGCCTCGGAGGGGAGCCGCTCGCGAGGCGTTTGTGCAGCGCGGTGTAATAAAAGTTTAATGGGGTTTGCGGCGTGTGAGAACCGAGGGGGGGGGAAATTAAATGAGCTCCACGCAGGCACGCGGCGCCGGGGAGGGGAAGGGGGACGGCTGGTGCCAGCATCGCTGCGGAGCCCACGGGGAAGGGGCCGGGAACGTGGGTCCTCGCTGTGGGAAAACCCCGCGTGTCCTACGTGGATCCTCACCATAGGAAACCCCACGCATCCTCTGTGGATCCTCGCCGTGGGAAACCCCACGTGTCCTCTGTGGGAAAATCCCACGCATCCTACGTGGATCCTCACTGTGGGAAACCCCACATGTCCTCCGTGGATCCTCGCTGTGGGAAAATCCCACACATCCTACGTGGATCCTCATCGTGGGAAACCCCACGCATCCTACGTGGGAAAATCCCACACATCCTACATGGATCCTCGCCATGGGAAACCCCACATGTCCTCCATGGATCCTCGCCGTGGGAAAATCCCACACATCCTACGTGGATCCTCGCTGTGGGAAAATCCCACGCATCCTACGTGGATCCTCGCTGTGGGAAACCCCACATGTGCTCCGTGGGAAAATCCTACACATCCTATGTGGATTCTCACCATGGGAAACCCCACATGTCTTCCACGGATCCTCGCCGTGGGAAAATCCCACGCATCCTACGTGGATCCTCGCCGTGGGAAAATCCCACACATCCTACGTGGATCCTCATCGTGGGAAACCCCACGCATCCTACGTGGGAAAATCCCACACATCCTATGTGGATTCTCACCATGGGAAACCCCACATGTCCTCCATGGATCCTCGCCGTGGGAAAATCCCACGCATCCTACGTGGATCCTCGCTGTGGGAAACCCCACGTGCCCTCCGTGGGAAAATCCCACACATCCTACGTGGATCCTCGCTGTGGGAAACCCCACGTGTCCTCTGTGGGAAAATCCCACACATCCTACGTGGATCCTCGCCGTGGGAAACCCCACGTGCCCTCTGTGGGAAAATCCCACACATCCTACGTGGATCCTCGCTGTGGGAAACCCCACGCACCCTCCATCGGGCGGGGGAAAAACCACCTGTGAAACATCATTTGGCTCACGGGGCTGTGGGGTAAAACACCCTCGGGCTTTCTCTCCCGGGGCTGATTTCATCTCGCTGTGGGCGGCGAGGGCACGGCCACGTGCCGGTGGCACCAGGGCCACGCTGTGACACCCTTCCCGGCAAACCCGAGGGCCACGTGGGAGGACGCCAGCGCTCCCCTTCGTGGTGGGATGTGGCAGCGTGAAGGATGCTCGTGCTCTTCGCCCGGCGATGTTACGCGGGGACGGGGGGTGTCCTCACCGGGACGTAGCCCCAGGAGAAGGGACGAGCCCATCGCACCCACACCGGGCACGTGCATCCCCCTACCCACCAATTAACGGCTTCGTTAGCGCGCTTGGTCCCGCCGCTCACCTTCTCCATGAGCTGGCGGAGCTGGTGGCTGCGCAGGTCGCGGGAGCAGGTGCCCTGCACGGGGATGACGGCCGTGCAGAGGCATTTGCCGTCGGGGGCTTGCGCCGAGGTGTAAACCTGCCAGCCCTCGTCGGGGCTCTGGAAAAGGGTCTGTGGGAGAGAGAGGGGAGACATCAGGGCTCTGAAGGGCGCCGGAGCCACTCGCCCGCCCGCGCCAGGCTCCCCACGCGCGCCAGGGCTTCCCCAAAACCGCCGGGCTGGCGGCACTGCATCGCCTCGGCAAGACACCGGAGCATCCTTCCCTCCTGCCGGCACCTGGCTGGGGACAAGCCAGCGAGGGAGCAACGTCCCGGCGCCGGCATGAGCCCACCAAACCCTTCCTGAACCGTCCCATCGCCGTCAAAGCCACCCCACCACGGCGCAGCCCTGCCACGTCCCACGCAGCTCCCCCAAATCACATCCGAGTCGCTTCACATTTTTCCTCCTTTCAGGTTTTTTTTATCCAGGTCAATTAATATTCGCCCCCCACACACACACACTCCGAGACTCATTTCACCGCAGCGATCTGCTCCAAATACAGCGATTTCGGCTTCCCAGCGCTCCAGGACCGGCCACGAAACGACATCAGGATGGGAAGAAACAACGAGAAAACGCTCTTCATCACCTCCTTGTCTCTCCTCTTCCTCCCACACCCCCAGCCCGGTGTAATTTCCCCACTAATGAGCTGACGAGGCAGGAATTCCCTCCGCTGCCACCGCCTCGCCTGGGAGGGGAGCGGAGCTACGGGTCCAGATCGCTAATTCCTTCCCTTTGAACGTCAGGTCCCTTCGACAGCGGTGGGGAAACACCAGCGCATCCCCCTGCCTGGGTGGGCACCGGGGTGGGCACCCAGGTGGGCGCCTGGGCATCCCCAGCCCACCGAGCATCCCACCAGCCCCCAGGAAGCCAATTTTTTGCCTCCAACTGCACCTTTTCCAGGCAACTCCAGGCTCAGGGGTTTTGCTTTTGGTCTCCCAACGCAGCCGTGGAGGGGGGCACCCACCCCAGCCTCCTGCCGCCTCCCCCCACCCCGTTTTCGGCCGGGTCCCACCACGCTCGCCCTGAAAACTGAGCGGAGAACCATCCACCGCCGCCCCCCTCCTTCCTCCTCTTCGCCTGATTTATTCGCGCCATAAGCCGGCGTTTTTTGCGCCGGGCCATTTAGCATTTCATGGGTAATTCATAATTATTAATTATGAAAATCAAGAGCAAACTCATCGCTCTCCCCGAGCCGGGCAGAGATAAACGACCCGTTCCCTGTTACAAGCCGGGGACGATACTTTTTCCTTTACACGCAGCGGTTTTTAACTTCATGTTTCACATCGGGAGGGATTTATTGGCCACGGCAGCGGCTGAACGCCGAGCTCCGACCAGGATAAATGAACCGACGGCGGCAGAAAAACTCAACCAAGTAAATTCCTGAGTTATCACAGGGGGAAAAGGGAAATAATAAAGGATTTATTCAGCCCAGCCCCAGCGCGGAGCCCTCGGTAGCCTTGGCTGGTGGCGAGCCACGTCGTGGGATAACGAGCCCTTGGGAAGGTGTCGGTGGATGGCGTCGTGGTGGTGGATGGCGTCGCGACGGTGATGGCACCGTGATGGCCACTTACTGCATATTAATTATATGATGCACAATTATCAGATATACACGTGGGGAAAGACTTAATGCATGGCCCTGTGCAGTCCCACCCCCCTAAATTGGGGTTCTCGTGGCAAGAAGGGTCCCCCCCAAGCTGCTCCGGGCACGGCACGGGGCTGGCACCCATGGCACAGGGCTGGCACCCACGGCACGGGGCTGGCACCCCCCAATCTCCCACCCTCAGGACCCTGGGAACATCCCGTACACCAAAAATCTTCATTTCTTCCCCCCGCAAAAAAAAGCTGCTGGAATGAAAGAGCCCGAAGCGACGCCGGGGGCACCCGCAGCCGCCGAGGAACCATTTCCCTCTGCCCGGCACCCGCCCGGCCACGGCGGCCATCAATACTTCATGGAGGGCTCATGCATAAATGATGGCAGGGAGCGGGCTGGGGCGGGCAGGATGCGGCCGCCAGCGCTCAGAACCACCGAGCCGGAGCCCGGCAAAGCTCCTCCGCTCGCCAGATCGGGCTCCCCGCGGCGCAGGGACGCTGGGGTCCACCGTGAGTGACCCCAGGGTGCCGGTGATGGACCCTGGGCGAGAGCCAAACCCCAGGAGATGCCCCAGGGCTGCATCCAGCCCCCCGGGTAGGGTGGAGGTGGGGGGCAGCTGTGCCCGCTGCGGCGCAGGGGCCTGGCGGCGGCGGTTACGGGCGATATTATTAGGTTAAACGCAGCCCGTGCAAGCTGTCGCGGGGTTATTAATTCGATGCTCCGGGCTCCTCCGAGGATGCTCGGGGCTCTCTCCATCGTGGTTCTCCTCCTCCACGACAAACCACAAGCCATCGCCCGCTCCGGCACCGTGGCGCACAGCAACGGTGTCCCCAAAAACCAGCGTCCCACGGGGCCGAGGTGACGGGAGCACCCGGGGCTGGGCTGGGTGAATCCGCCTCCGGACGGCGGGGCAGGAAAGGAGCCGCAGTTTTCTAGAAAGGGGCTTTGAGAGTCTCTGAACGCCGGCAAAGGCCGCGCCGGGCATCACCGGAGCCACAGCCAAGGCGGGGAGCACATGGGGGTCTCCTCGCACCCCGGCACGTCATCCTGGGGTCCCCTCGCACCCCACGTGCCGGCACATCGTCCTGGTGGCCCCTTGCATCTTGGCACAACGTCCTGGGGTCCCCTCGCGCCCCGGCACGTCGTCCCCTCCACCCCACGCTCCGGCACATCATCCCAGGGACCCCTCGCACCCCATGGGTGGCACATTGTCCCCTCGCACCCCCACAGTCCCACACGTCGTCCCCTCGCACCCCGGCACGTCGTCCCGGCGGCGGCGGCTGCGCCGAGCCCGTCGCAGCCGCATTAGCGACGCCCCGTCCCCGCTGATTAATGATTTTACAACGAACGCTAATGATCAGCCAATTATTGTCGAGCGGCCTCTGCTTTACCCCCGGCACCGCTAATTACCCTGCGCCACGATCGCCTGGTCGGTGGCTCCTGGTGAGACCCCCCCCCCCCCGCCAGCTGCCACACGCGGGGCTGCGGCGACGAAGGCCACCGCGCTCATCCTCCTCCGCAGGAGCCCCGCTGGGAACGGCACCCCAAAAACGCCCCCGAGGGATGGGGGGGGGTCCCTGTGGGGTGGGTTGGGGGCTGCAGGGAAGGACCCTCATGGCTGGGGCTGGCACACCCGAGGTGGGGTGCAGCCCGGTGACCCCCCGAGGGCTCTGCCGGGGGTCCTGGGGAGGTCACTGCCAGGACTTGGGGGGGGGGCACATGGAGCCAATTGGTGCCACATCTGCCAGCCCAGCTGCCAGCGGGCTCCAGCTGGGCTGTGCCAGCTTCTTCCTCCAACACCCCCAAACCGAATCGTGCCCCCCCCCCCCCATCCCACACCCGAGATCGGCGCTGGCAACACCATGACGCACCCGCCTTGGCAGGATCCCCCACCACGGCCCCCCCCCCCCAAATTGGGTGCCCAGACCCCCACGGGGAGGCTCCAGCTACCAGAGGGGTTTTCTCATGACGAAGGACGTGCCCCCCACCCCCATATCACGGCCCCCCCCCACCTCAGCTACGGTTGGGCACCAGCCAGGCCCCCACAGCACCGACCGCATCGCCCAGCCCTCCCCGGGGGCTCCCCCGTGCCTGCGGCATCACCCGGGGCCCAGCCCAGCCCCAGCGCTGCCGTTGCAGCCCCCCAAAACATGTGTGCCCCCCCCCCCCCCACCCCCGACATCCCAGGGGACATTTGGGGGGTCCCTGCCTGGGGAAGGGGGGGGGTGCCCAGGGTCCTGTGAATTGGGGGGGTTCACCCCCTCCTCCCTGGCTGGTTTCCCCCCCCCATGAGCCTCCCCTGGCCGGGGGGAGCAGCAGGACCCTGGGGGGGGGGGGGGGGGACGTCCAGGCCTCCCCACTCAGTCCCCAGGAACTGCCCAGGGTAAAGAAGGGGGTCAGGACCCCCCCACCCCCTCACAGGGGTCCCCTTGTCTAACAGGGGGTCCCCAGTGCACCCTGCCTTGGGTGTGGGGGGGGAAGGCAGGGAGCAGGGGAGACCCCCATGCCCCGGGGGGGTCCTGTGTGCCCTGCCCAGAGTGGGGGTCCCCAAGCCCAGGGAATCCCCGGTGGAGGGGGGGGGTCCTGTGCCCAGGGGGAAAGCGGAGGGGGGGTCCCATGTCGGGGGGGGTCCCGGTCTGCCCATGATCGGGAGGGAGGGAGGGTGAGGGGGTGTCCATGAGCGGGGGGTGCCCGGGGAGGGCGGAGGGGGGGGGGGGTCTCCATGCCCGGGGGTTTAGAGGGGGGTCCCGGTGCGTCCTGCCCGGGAGGAAGGGAGGGGGTTTGCCCATGAACGGGGTGGGGGGGGGTCCTCACCGGGAGGAAGGGAGGATGAGTGGAGGTGCCCGGGGGAAGGCAGAGGGGGGTCCCCGTACCCGGGGGGAGGAAGAGGGGGGGTCCCGGTGTGGCGCATCCAGGGAGGAAGGGAGGGGGGTGCCCATTAACGGGCCGGGGGGGTCCCGGTTCACCCTGCCCGGGAGGAAGGGAGGGGGGGGGGGTGTTCATGAGCGGGGGGGGGTGCCCGGGGGAGGGCGGACGGGGGTCCCCGTGCCCGGGGGGGGAGGAAGAGGGGGGTCCCGGTGCTCCGCATCCCGGGAGGAAGGAGGGGGGATGCCCATTAACGGGGTGGGGGGCGTCCCCGGTGCCTCCTGCCCAGGAGGAAAGGAGAATGGGGGGGACCCCATGCCCGGGGCGGGGGGGGCAGGATAAAGGGAGGGGTCCCGGTGCTCCGCATCCCGGGGCAGCCCGACCCCGGTGGGTGCCGGTGCCGGTGGCGCAGCTCCTCGCCGCAGCCCGAGCATCCCCCGGGGTACCCACCCTCCCCCCCGCCGCCTCTCCCCTCCCCGGTACCGGACCGACTCACGATCTTCTCGGAGGTGCCGGCCCGGGACACGGCGGTACCGTTGAGTCCCACGAGCGACGGCAGCGTTTGGGACATCCAGTTGGTGACCATGGCCATGGTGCTGAGCACGGCGCCGATCTTCAGCAGCGGCACCGTCATGTCGCCGTCGCCTGCCCATCACCCCCCCGCCACACACACACACCCCTCCCACCACCCCCCCGGTACCGGGACCGGTGCCCACCGCCGTCCCCGCCGCTTAGCGGAGCCCCTTTGAGCCGCGTTCGCCTTTATAAACGGGGCCGGAACCGCTCCGGAGTGACGTCGGCGTCGCTGGCTCCGGGCCAGCTCGGTACGGCCCCGGTTTAGGGCGGGTCTGCCCGGTACGGCCCCGGTTTAGGGCGGGTCTGACCGGTACGGCCCCGGTTTGGGATGGTCCTATCCGGCACGGCACAGCACCATCCACCTCAGCTGCCTTTGGAGTAGCCCGGTATGGCTTGGTCTGGGGGAGCAGGACCCCGGAGACCCTCGGTCTGGGGGAGCGGGACCCCGGAGACCCCCGGTCTGGGGGAGCAGGACCCCGGAGACCCCCGGTTTGGGGGAGGAGGTCCCCGGAGACCCCCGGTCTGGGGTAACAGGACCCCGGAGACCCCCGGTTTGGGGAGCGGGACCCCCGTAGACCCCCCCCCTCCCTCGCACTGGTACCAGTATCAGGGACCTCCGCACCCGCAGCCTGGTCTGGAGGCTGCAGCCACCCCCCAGCACCCAGCCCCCCCAAGACTCCCCCCAGACACCCCAAATCCTCATCTCCATCCTCACCAGCAGCCCACGGCTCTGGGGACCCCCCCATGAGACCCTCCCCCTCCCCCCACCTCCCCCAGCGCGACATCCCTGGGGTCCCCCCCGGACACCCCAAACCCTCTGCCGCTGGGTGCCCCCCCATGAGCCCCCCTGGGTGCAGCTGGACCCCCCCCCCCGAGGCTCTGACCATCCTCGCTCTGGGTTTGCCACCGTCTCCCGTGTCGCGGTCACGCAGTGCCACCGCGTGGGGACAGCCACGCTCAGCACACGGACAGCCCACCCCCCCCAACCCATTTTTTTTTGGGGGGGGTGACCCCATAACCATGGGACAGGGCTTCAAACCCCCCCATCACCCACCCGCCACGAGCCACGTGCTCCCACGGGGACACCCACGGGGCGAGCGTGTCACCGGGGTGCACCGGGTGGGCACCTTCATCTGAGGGGCTCTGCAGAGCCACGACAGCGTGGGAGGGGGGGGACACCCCCCCTTTGTGACCCCCAAACCTCCTCCCCACCCCTCCGTCACCCCGTGGCAGTGTCCCCTTGCAGCCCAGCCTGGGAACGGCTCGTTACGTGGGGCTGAGCGGGGTGCTGGGGTGCACGGGGGGGGCTCAGTGGGGCCACCCCGACCCCAACCCTGCTGGGGGGCTGGGGGCACCATTTAGGGGGGGAAGGGGGAGATCCGGAGGCCCCAAAGCCCCCCCGGGGCTTGTTGAACCCCCTCCATCCCCAGATGGGTCCCCACACCCCATCCCTGCCCCATCACCCCCCCGGATAGGGAGCACCCACAGAGGGAGGGGGGGTCTGGGGGTCCCACACCAGCACCTGCAGCTTGGGGACACGAGCAGGGCGGTGGCAGGGCCACGCTCTGGGCAGAGCTGGGACATAAATCCTGCCCCGGTTCAGCCCCGGCATCACCCCCCAAAACCCCCCCCGGGGAAGCAGCTGCGGGGAAGACCCTGCCAGGCCGGCGCAGCCCCCAGCCTGGCAGCCCCAGCTCATGCATATTCAACAGGCTGCGCAACCGCTGCTGAATATTCAGCAGGGCCGGCTGCTAATAACGAGCGGCTTAATTACAAATCACGCCAGGCCGGGCCCACGGCTCCGGCTACTCACCCATGGGGGGGACAGGGCCACCATGGAGCCCCCAAACTGGCCCTGTCCCCATGGTGGGGACACCCAGGGATGGGCCGAGGCGGTTTGGAGGACGGGGGCAGCCTCGGGGTACAGGGGGGACACAGGGACACGGAGCCACGTCCTCGCGGTGTCACCCCTCGGGACCTCCCCACCTTGTCACCTCCGCCCCGGCACAAGGATGCCACTGGCACGCGGTGCCATTGCCGGTGGCACGGGGCTGAGGGATGCGGGTGGGACACGGTGCACGAGCCGGTGACACCCGCTCTGGTGGGCAGTGCTGGGCACAGCTGGAGCACAGCTGGCTCCAAGGAGGCCAGTCCCTCCCATGGTGGCAGCTCTCAGGGGACCCAGGTCACCCCTCTGTCCCCCCACGGGCAGCTCATCATGGCACAGGGCCAGCACCAGCCCCAAGCCCTGCCGGGGTGCACCCATGGGTGCCTGCTCCCCCCCCCAGGCTGACCTGGACCCACCCACAACCCCACGGTGTCCCCCAGGGTGGGGACAGCCACCACCCCACGACCCCACCAGTACCAGGGCCCAGCACGGGGCACGGCCCTGGTGACATGGGACAGATCCAGGCTGGTGCCATCCCTCGTCCTCGGTGGCCACGTGTGACGGCTCCCACGCCGGCCCCCCCAGAGCCATCGGTCACCCACGTGTCCCCACCACCGCGCTGGCACAGGGCGAGGTCCCCAGTAACCCCCAGCTCGCTCCAGGCACCCCCTGGGGGTATCTGAGGAGGGGACATGCCACCCTGCACCCAGGTGGCCATGGGTGGCCACGGACCCTCGAGGGTGGTGGGACACTGGGGTGAAACTCAGCACCCACCGGGGGCTCGGGGAGGACCCCAGCACCCAAGTGCCACCCACAAACACCCCGACCCCCCCCGAGCGCATCCCTCAGTGGGCACCTTGGGGGGCCCGGTGCCCCCCCCCCCCCCCCCGGGGTCCCCATCCTGGGGCCACACCCAGGGCAGGTCCTGGCACCCCCCAACCGGCCCCGGTACCAAACGGGCACCCCCGGGGGGAACCGGAGGGCACCTCCCGGTCCCCCCCGAACCCCCCCACCCCCGGTCCGCGGCGGCCCCGCCCGCCCTCACCTGCATCGCGGGGGAACCGGCGGAGAGGAGGAGGAGGAGGAGGAGGACGAGGCCGGGGAGGAAGCGCATCCTGCAGGCACCGACCCCGCCGGGGCCGCCCCACCGCTGCCGGTACCGAAGCCCCCCCCGCGCCGGTACCGGAGCCGGTGCCGGTACCGCTCAGCGCAGCCGCATCCCCCGGCCGGGCCCCGCCGCCGCCGCCGCCGCCGCCTTTGTCCGCGCCCCCGCCCCGGCCGGGCCCCGCCGTTACCGGCTGCAGCCGCGGCACCGGCCCGGGGCGGGGGGCGGCGCGGCCGGTAACGGAGGTTGGAAGTGCCGGTGGGACAGAACCGGGCTGTGCTGGGCGGAACCGGGAGGGAGGGAGGGGACCGAGCATCCCCCCCCGCGGCTCCCGGGGTACCGGCCGCGGGGATGCGCGGTGGGACACCCGGTCCCCTCACCCGGGGTGGCCCCGGGTCCCCTCCCCTGCCCCGGACCCCCGGGGATGGAGGTTCAGGGGGGGGGGATTGAGGGGCAGCCCCGGGTCCCCACTCTGGGGTCCCTGGGGATGGAGGTTTGGCGGGGGGAGGATCGGGGGGACAGTCCCGGGTCCCCTCGTCCATCCTGGGTCCACCGGGGATGGAGGTTTGGGGGACAGGGGATGGCCCCAGGTCCCCCTCCAGGTCCCCCTCTCCTGCCCCGGGTCCCCTCTCTGGGGTCCCTGGGGATGGAGGTTTGAGGGGGGGCAGCCCTGGGTCCCCCTCTCCTGCCCCGGGTCCCTGGGGATGGAGGTTTTGGGGGGGAGGATTGGGGGGACAGTCCCGGGTCCCCTCTCTGGGGTCCCTGGGGATGGAGGTTTGAGGGGGCAGCCCCAGGTCCCCCCCTCCTGCCCCGGGTCCCCTGGGGACGTGGTGACACGAGCCCGGCAGCCTCCGGGCGCCCCGACCCCCAATTTGGGGTGCGCAGCCCCCACCCCTCAAAGGCCGCCCCGTTTCCATGGCGATCGGTGAAAGGATTCGGGGTGGGAGACGGCCTCGATACAGTCGGTTTATCGTACAGCAACCGCGACGGCACCGGGACCGGGGCTGAGCCTCGCCGGTGGCCCCAGCCCTGTCCCAACGTCCCCACGACCCCCATGGGATGACAGGCTCTGCCCCCCAAGGGGCAGGGGGGCTCCCCCCGCCACCCGCTCCCCCCAGAAGGGGGTAGGGCATTAAGGGGGTGCAGGAGGAGGTTTAACACCCACCACCGAGTGCCCCCTGCGTCGGGGCCTGGCACGGGGACACCGGCTCCGCGGTGGCCGGGGAGGGGGATGGATCAGGCCCCGTGCGGTCCCCGCAGGCACCGGGACGGGGCTCGCGGTGTTGCCGTGCCGAGGGCACGTCCAGTGCTTCACTAAGGGGGCTCTCGGGGAGCGTCGTAGCACCACGGGGAGGGGGGGCTGGCCTGAACCCCCTCCCTCCAGTTCGGGGCGCGCTGCCCCAGCTCCCCCCCAGCGCGGGGAGCCGGCAGTATAAATAAGGGGGGGGCCGTGCGGGCACAGGGGACGGCACCGCGGCGGCTCCGAGTCCTGAGTATGCCAGAGCAGGCCCTGGGTCACTGTCCCTGGTGTGGGGGGCGACGGAGGGAGCGGAGACCCCCCCCCAAACCGTCTCCCTCCCCGCACGCTGTCCGGGGCCGCGCTCAGCCCACGAAGCAGACGGGTCCCAGCTCGAAACCGAACTTCTGGTTGGCTTCTCCGAAGTCGACGACGGCCACGTCGGTCAGGGGCAACCGCTCGACACGGGACGACGCCACCTCCAGCACCGTCCGCTCCTGGCCCTGGCGTCCCTGTGG
Source organism: Nyctibius grandis (assembly GCF_013368605.1). NCBI lineage: Eukaryota > Metazoa > Chordata > Aves > Nyctibiiformes > Nyctibiidae > Nyctibius > Nyctibius grandis. The sequence continues at coordinate 325,749 of NC_090692.1, forward strand.
GGAGGTGGCCAACGTGGCGTCACGGGGACGAGCGATGGCGAAGGGGACGGAGGTGTGAAGGGGACTCACCTGGCAGCCGTCGTGGAGGGCACGGACGGGGGCGGCGGGGTGGTCGTGGCCCAGCTCCTCCTCGTTGGCGCCGCGGAAGCGCAGGGCGCGGGCGAAGGTGCCGGCGCGGGCGTCGTACCAGGCGGCGGCGTGTTGGCAGCTCAGCGTGAAGTTCTGGCGGGCGCCAGCGCTCAGGAGACGCAGGAAGGTGAGTTGGGTGACGGGGACGGCGTTCCCGTCCGCGTCCACGTAGGAGAACTACGGGGTGGGGAAGGAGGACAGGATGGGGGCACGGACACCCGCCTGCGCCGGGGCCACGGTGACGCCACGCCGGGGGTCCCCACCTTCCCCCCCCACGCTCCCACCTTCTTGCCCCGGCGGAAGGTGCTGTACCACGTCCCCGGCTTCTCCCTGTTCCACGCGGCCAGGCGGACCTGGGGGTGACGAGGTGGGGCTGGGGGTGAAGCCTCTCCACCCCCTGGCCCCACAGAGCATGGAGGGGGGGAAGCAACCCCCAAAACACCCCCCCCCGCCCCGCCGTGTCCCCGCTGGTTCGGGACACGCAGCTCCTCTCTCCTCAAACTCACGGCTTCAAATTTTTTATCGGGGAAGAGGCAGGTCTCGCCGCCGGCCGTGAAGTTGCAGAAGACCCGGAAGGCGTCGCGGGAGCAGCCCTGGTTGGGGTCGATCCAGTACTCGCCTGCGGAGGAGGAAGGACAGACAGACGGACGGTCCGGCTCCCCGCTGGCTCTGACCTGGATGTACAGTCCCCCCCTCCCTCGGAGGGGGTTTTGGTGACCCCCCCCAAACCTCACCGTCCTGGAGGTGCGGGTGGCAGAGCTGCAGCTCCCGGCAGACGCGTGCGGGGCTCTCGGGGGTGCCCAGGGGCCGCCGCAGCCGCTCCACCTCGGTGCGCAGGGAGCTGAGCGACGCGTAAACCTCCTCCAGCCCCTCGTAATCGGGGGGGGGGCCCTGCCCCCCCAAATCCCCTTCGCTCGCTCGCCGCTGCCTCCTGCCCCGGCTCGAGGGCAGCGGCTCCAGCAGCTCGGCCGGGCGGCCCTGGGACAGAGAGGGACAGGAGGAGGGGGCGGGTCTGGGGACACCGGAGCCCTCCCGGGAGGGGACAGCCGTGAAGCGGTGTCTGTCCCTTACTCACCGGCGGTCCCGGGGGACCGGGGGGGCCTGTGTCACCTCGGGGGCCCAGAGCGCCCTGCAAGAGAAGAGGACTCAGCACCGTGGCACTCGGCAGGCCCTGGGTTGTCCCCAGGGAGCGCGTTAGGAGCTGTCCCCCCACCCCGTCCCCGTCCCCTTCCCCCCCCCAGCACTCACCGGCGAGCCTTTGGAGCCCTTCTGGCCCAAGGGTCCCTGTGGGGAAGAGAGGAGAGGAGAGGGGCACCGGCCAGGCCCGCGGTGACCCCACGGCAGCTGCCCCCGACCCCTCCCTGGGGTACTCGGGTTCCCCCCTTGCCCTTCTCACCCTCCCCGGGGGTCTGGGGTGAGCTCAGGGGAGGCAGGAGCCCCTCGGGGAGCCCACACGGCGCAGGCAGATACTCACCGAGAGCCCGGGGGGGCCGGGGGGCCCAGTGGGGCCGGTGGGGCCAGCCAGACCCTGGGGGTAGAGACAGCATCAGCCCCGTGCTCGAGGGGGCCCCCCTGCCATGTTCACCCAGCCCCTGAGCTCAGGGGAGACCCCAACATACTCACAGGGTCTCCTTTGGGTCCCGGGGGGCCCTGGATGCCCGGGAGCCCCTGGTCTCCTTTCTCCCCCATCTCTCCTGGAGGTCCAATGAGCCCGATCAGGCCAGCGTGGCCCTGGGGACGAAGGGCAGCGTGAGGCAGCCCCCTCCCCACGACCAGGGGGGCGCGGGGACGAGCCCGGGGCGAGGGACCCCAGCTCCTGTGTGGCCGTCACCTCGTCTCACCTTATCTCCCTTGTGGCCAGGGTCTCCCTTGAGGCCAGGCAAACCCACGGGACCCTGCAAGAGGCCGAGAGGGTGTCGTGCGCCCTGGCCCGTGCCTGGCTCGGGTCACCCAGGGCTCCCTCACCCTGACTCACCAGGGGACCGGGTGGTCCCGCTTGTCCCGGAGCCCCCAACAAGCCTTGTTCGCCCTACAAGAGACTCGGTGTGGGCGAGGGGCCGAGGCTGCGCCCCTCCAAGCTGCAGCACCCCTCAGCTGCAGCCACCGTGCCCGAGGGGACGTCCTCCAGCCCCGGGGGACACGGCCAGCCCCGCATGGGCACGGGACGCCCCTGCCCGCAGCCCCCCACTCACGGCAGGGCCGGGGATCCCACGGAGTCCTTCCGAGCCCGGCTGTCCCGGTGGCCCCTGTGCCCCCACGGGGCCCGTCTTGCCAGGTGGCCCCTCGGTGCCGGGCTGTCCCTGGGGACAGGAGGACAGATGGGGCTGAGGGTGGCACCCCTTGGGACCCAGCCCCACCTCTCCAGGGGGGTCTGGTCCAGCCTCAGGAGGGGAGTGGGTTTGGGGAGCCCCGGGGCGCACCGGCCCCCGCTCACCTTGGCACCCTTCTCGCCCTGGCGCCCCTCGCGCCCCATCGGTCCCACGGGTCCCTGGACGAGGGGACAGGGACACCGGGAGCTGCGCTGAGCCCCGCTTCACCCCACGCTGTCCCTCCCCATCCCACCCTCTCCCTTCCCCTACTCACCCTCCGTCCGGGGGGACCCGGGGGACCCGGCTCCCCCGATGCACCCGGGGGACCCTGAAACGAACCCAGTGGGAGTTTGGGGTGAGGGGGGAGCCCCACGGCTGGCACTGGGGGGCGAGGGTTGGGTAAGAGCCCCGGGAAGCAGCACGGCGCAGCCAGAGCCCCTCAAGCCCCCCCAGCCCGGGGTGGTCCCGCGGGGAATGTGACCCCCCCCCTTTTGACACCCCCAGGTGCCCCACTCACCGGCAGACCGGGGTCCCCGCTGTCACCCTTCTCTCCAGCAGCTCCATCCAGACCCTGTGGCACAGGGGAGGGTGAGCACCCACCAAGCCAAGCCCCCCACCCCAGCCCACCCCCGGGCTGTTGGGACACCGGGAGGCGGCGCAGGGAGAGAACCGTGGCGTCCTGGCACCCCCCAACCCCACCAGCACCCCGGGGTGACGGCAGCGAGGCAGCGGGTGACACGTGGGGGACGTGGGGGTGGCTCCAGCCCTGGGGAAACCCCAAGAGTGGGGCTGCCTCTACTCCACGGTGAGCAGGGGCTACTCACCGGCACGCCGGGGTCTCCGGGGGGGCCGGGGTCTCCGGGGAAGCCGATGGGACCCTGCAGAGAGAAGGGGACACGAGGGTGGGACAGGGAGGGAGCCCCAGACCTTAAGCAGAGGCAGGGACGGGGACCGGTGCCCGCAGGGCTGCCGGGGGGCACGTGGGGGCTCGTGGCGGCACCCCCCCGCCTCTCCCCTTACCGGGTTGCCTTTGGCTCCATCCTCTCCCGCTGGGCCCTTCTTGCCGGGGGGTCCCGCTGCTCCCGACGGCCCCGCGTCCCCCTTCTCCCCCACGTCTCCCTTCACGCCCTGTGGAGATTGGGTGTGGGATCCTTAGAGCCAGGGAAGGGGCAGTCAGATGTTCCCCAGGAGCTTTGCCCGGGCTTCCCGTGCCCAGCGAGGGCAGGATCTGGCCCCGCTCTCCCTGTCTTGCCCCCAAAGGACACCCCGTCCCCCTCTGCCACACTCACGGCTGGTCCGGGCTCCCCCGGGGCTCCGGGATCTCCCGCTTCGCCCGGCTCACCCTGGGTGAGAGAACAGCAACTGGGGGGACGCTGTGGGGTGGTGCGGGCAGCTCTGCCCAGCGCCAGCCCCCTAACTCAGCCCCACGCAGCTCTGCCCAGCCCCAGCCCCACGCCGCCCTCCCCAGTGCCAGCTTTACCTTTTCCCCCACGGCACCCGGCTGTCCCACGCCGCCCGGCATTCCCTGGGGACCCTAAAGGCAAGGGGATGGGGGGGGGTACCCACGTTGGGGGCAGCCCCCTGCATCCAGCAGCCCCCGCCGAGCCCCCCCAGGGCCGTACTCACCTCGGCACCGCTGGGTCCCTGCGGCCCACGGGGTCCCGGCGCGCCAGGGGGACCCTTTGGGGAGGACAGAGCGGGGTCAGACGTGAGCCACGCGGCTCCCAGGGGAGAGGGGGGACGTGGGGAGCTGGGGACAGGGTGGGAGGAGGTGGAGGGGGAGCAGTGGGCACGGGGTGCCCTTACCATGGGGCCAACGTCTCCGTTTTCACCCTTCTCGCCCGGTGGGCCCGGCATGCCCTGCGGGGAGCACGGGTTAGCCCCCAGGGCGGGTCTGGAAGCCCCTTGGGCAAGGCAGAGGGTGCCCAGGGCCAGGCAGAGCCCCGAGTGGCGTGTCCCTTGTCCCTCCCGTCCCGGCAGACCCAAGCCCCCCCCGCTCCGCTCCTCACCTGCAGGCCAGGGGGGCCGCTCAGGCCGAGGTGACCCCGCGGCCCCTCGTCTCCTTTCTGCCCGAACATCCCCTGCTGCCCGCGGCGCCCCGGCTCCCCGTCCGCTCCCTGCCGAGGGGGAGCGTGGGGTCAGCGCCCCCCACCCCACAGAACCCCCAGTGTGGGGTGGGAGCTGAAAAGGGGGGGTGGGAAGGGTGCTCGGCAGCTACTCACGGCGGGGCCGGGGTGCCCGATGGGTCCCTGGATTCCTGTCGGTCCTGGGGGGCCCTATGGGACAGGAGCACCCAATAAAGTTGGGGCAGCCCCCAACCATCTCCCACCTCGCTGCTCCCGTCTCCTCCTCCTCCCGGAGCCGCTGTGCCCCTCGGAGAACCCCCCCAGGGGCAGAGCAGCCCCTTGGCACTCACCCCATCGCCCTTGTCGCCTTTGCTGCCCTTCTGCCCGGGAAGCCCCATCTCCCCCTGTGGCAAAGGGAAGAGGGTGAGAGCCGGCAGCCAGGGAACGCTGCCACGGCCGGGGAGCCACGGCCAAGGGCATCCCGGCACCGGGGAAACCTGCCACCACCTGGGCAGCAGTGCCAAGGATGGCTGCCAGGACCAGCAGCCCGCTGCCGCCCGGGGAATGCCCGCTCCCGGGAAGCCACGGGGGAAACCTGCCCCATCCCGGAGGTCCCTCAGCCCTGGGACGTGCCCTCGGCGAGGGGACTGGTCCCCAGTGCCCATCCTGGGGTGCTGTTGGTAGGAAAACAAGCAGCCATTGCTGCCCCCTCACTTACCTTGTCCCCATCCTCTCCGGCGGGGCCGGGGGGTCCGCCTGGGCCCGGCAGCCCCACGGGACCCTGGATGCCGTCGTGCCCAGCCGGCCCCATGGCACCTCGCTCACCCTGTGGGCAGGAAGGGGAAGGGCTGAGAGCGGGGCTGGCCGGGCCCCACGGCTCCCGCCTCACCCCACACCCTGCCCCACACCTACCGGGGAGCCCTTCTCGCCAACGGGGCCGGGGGGGCCCTGTGCACCCCCCCGGCCCGGCAGCCCGATGCCTCCAGCAGCCCCCGTGGGGCCTCGCTCTCCGGGGGAACCCTGGCGAGAAGAGAGAGGTGGGGTGGAGGGAAGAAGGCCCCGGCAGTCTTCCTCCTCCCCAAAGAAACCTTTATCAACCAGGAGTTGATACTCAACCTGCCCGAGGAGTAGCTACAACCAAGAGAAACCCCAAAACTCCGGAGAACCCCGCAAGTGTCACAGCACTTCATACTCACCGTGGGTCCAGGGGGACCAGGGGGACCCTCCCCACCCTTCAAACCAGGTGGGCCCTGTGGGAGGGCAGGAAAGATGGTCAGAAAGGACCCTCCTCCCCTTCCCCAAGGACTGTGACAGGCCTGGGGACAGCACTGACCGTCTCTCCGGGTGCCCCCCGTGTGCCAGGGAAGCCGTGGATGCCTGGGGGGCCGCTCTTACCCGGGATGCCAGCGGGGCCAGGGTCACCCTACGAGGTGGAGAGGAGGAGCAGACAGCTTTGCTCCGTCCCCAGCAAGCCGAGGAGAGCCCTCGTGCCCCCAGCCCACGCCTGGGGGGGTCCGGGTGAGCGGTCGGACCCCCGGCATGGCTCCTACCTTGGCTCCTTCTCGGCCAGCGGCTCCGGGCAGGCCCTGCTCCCCCGGGGGGCCGGGGGGGCCTGGGTGCCCCCTCTCTCCCACAGGTCCCGTCTCGCCCGATTTACCCTGTGGGGAAGGAGCGGGGTGAGCATCGGGGGGGGGTCCCTCCATCCCACCGGGTTTGCTTCAACACAACCCCCTCCTGCCGCCATCCCCGGCGCTCACCTGCGGTCCCACCACCCCTGTGGGGCCGGGGGGGCCCGTTTTGCCGTGAAACCCCTGCAGAGGAGAGCGGGGTTAATGCTGGGTGTTGCCAGGGGTGTCCCCCCACCCCAGGGCAGGCAGAGGACCCACCGGCTCGCCACGCTGTCCCGGGTGCCCTGGCAAGCCGTCCTTCCCGGCGGGACCCTGGGCAGGAGCAGAGGTAACGGGGTGGGGGGATACGGGCTGCGTCGCTGGGCTCCCCCCTCCGCTGCCTGCACCCCACGGGGCGCAGCGGGGGGAGGAAGGAGGTGCCAGCCTGGCCCCCACGCCGTGCCACGCAGGACCAGGCGCAGACATCACCACTTACGGGGGGACCCTTCGTGCCCGGGAAGCCGTTGGGTCCCTGCGGACCTTGGGGACCCTGTGGGAGGGACAGAAAACCCACAGTCAGCGGCAGAGGGGCTGCCCCCACAGCCCCACAGCACCCAGACCCTCGCCCCATGCCCAGCACCCCGTTTTCCCCGTGCCCAGTCCCCTCCTGGGGTGCCTTTGCAGGAGGACACCCGTGAACATTGACAGCCCCCCACTCACCTTCTCTCCCCCCGCGCCGGGGGCCCCGTCGTGGCCAGGATCTCCCTGGGGGGACAGAAACAGGCTGGAGGCAGCAGTGAAGACCCCCACCCTCCCCACCCAGCACCCACTGCCAGCACCCACTGCCAGGGAGCCCTGAGCACAGTGCGGGGACGTGGGGGGACAACGGGGACTGGGTTCCCACCTACCTTCGGGCCGGGTTTCCCTGTGGGACCGGGCAGACCTCGCTCCCCTGGGAGGCCCTGAGCAGGCAAGAGTGGGGTGAGAAGGTGTGGGGCAGGGAGTGGGGCTGAGAATAGGGTAAGGAGAGGGGAGAGTGGGGTGGATGTGGGGGGTAGAGGGCAGGGAGCGGGGTGGGGAGCTGGGGGGGACATGGGTAGCCCCAGGGTGTTCCCATGGGACACAGGCGGATGTTTGGGATGTGGTTGGCGTGGGTTACGGTGGTCCCCAGGGTCTGGCTGCCATAGGATGGTCGTTGTGGGGTGTTGGGAATGGTGGTGGTGGTGGGATGCAGCTGGACCCCATGGTGGTCACGGTGGGTAGTCACCGGCCACAGCACACGGGGTCATTCCTGTCACCCCCAGCCCAGGGTCACTCACCGGGGGCCCTCGCTGTCCCGTCTGCCCGGCCGGGCCGGCCTTGCCCTGCAAGGACAGGGGAGGTGGTGGGGAGAGCAGCATGTGGGGCAGCCCCCCGCTCGCCCACGCTCCCCCCGTGTGCCCCCCGAGGGGACAGTGCCCAATCTGGCTCGCAGAGGAGGTGGCAGAGCAGGATGTGGGGGACGGGGTGACACAGCAGGACGGGGCCAACTCACCCTCTTGCCTTTCTCTCCCGCCAGCCCCGTGGGGCCCTGGAAGCCAGTGGAGCCCTACGGAGAGAGGGGACAAGGGATAACCCAGGGCCCAGGAGGCACCTGGGGTCCTGGGGACACCCCAAAGGCTCCCCCATGCTCACCTTGGGGCCCTGGCGCCCCGGATAGCCCGGGAGACCCGGCACCCCCAGCTTGCCCTGGAGGGAGAGAGGAGAGCTGAGCAGCAGGCTGCGAGGGATGTGGGGACGGGGACATGGGGACAGGGACACGGGGACACAGGGCTCCGGGGACGTGGGGATGGGGACACAGGGCTTCCAGGACATGGGGACATGGGAACACAGGGCTCCTGGGACGCGGGGACAGGGACATGGGGACACAGGGCTCCTGGGACGTGGGGACGGGGACACAGAGCTCCCAGGGTGTGGGGATGGGGACACGGGGACACAGGGCTCCCGGGACGTGGGGATGGGGACACGGGGACACAGGGCTCCCGGGATGTGGGGACGGGGACACGGGGACACAGGGCTCCCCTCACCTTCTCGCCTGCGGGGCCAGCAGCGCCCGGTTCCCCCACGGGACCCGTCTGCCCCTTCAGCCCCTCGGGGCCGTCCTCGCCGCGGGGACCCAGCGGGCCCTGGTCACCCTGGAAGGGGAGCGCAGAGGCGCGGGGAGCACGGGGCTGCTGCCTCGGGTCCCCAGCTGTCCCCAGCTGTGTCCCCCCCCCACAGCACCCCAAATCCTGCACGGGGTTTCGTGGCACCTGCAGCCACCCCACACAGCCCTGGCAAGGAGACCCCCACCCCGGGACCCCACTTACCCTGTCACCCTTGGGGCCCATGTCCCCCTTAAAGCCGGGGAATCCGTCTTCTCCCTGAACAAGGGACACGTTTTGGGGGGGGCTGAGACTGTGGTAGCTCAGGTGGGGGTCACAGCGTGGGGCTGACCCCAAATCCCCACGCCGAGGGGCTCACCCCAAATCCCAACGCTGAGGGGCTGACCCCAAATCCCAGCCCCGAGGGGCTGACCCCAGCTGCAGCCCCGGTGTCCCCCCACCCCGTAGCTATCCCAGGGCAAGGACAAGTGCCCCCCAACACCAGGGACCCCCGGGACAAGGCCCCCCGTCCCCTGCTGTCCCCTCTCCCCCTTACCTTCTCCCCTTTGCTGCCCTTCAGGCCCCGCAAGCCAGAAGCCCCCTGCAGAGACACAGGGGGGTCGGAGGGAGGACCCCAGCCCGGGGGACACCGCCTGACCCCACCCCCGACACCACAGACCCCAACGGAGCGGGGGGGCTGTGCTTACCTTCACCCCACGGGGTCCCGGATAGCCAACGGGACCAGGGGCACCCACAGGGCCCTGGGGACAGAGGGAGGGTCAGCAAAAATGGGACCCCCTCCTTAAGAGGACCCTGTCCCCCCTGGGGGGCACGGCGGGGGGGTCAGCCCCTTACCTGGAGGCCCTTCTCTCCAGCTGGCCCTTCTCTGCCAGGGTGACCCTGCAGGGACACACAAGACGTGAGCCCCTCGCTGGGATGGTGACACTGCCCTGGGGTCCCCACTCTGCCAGGGACCGGAGTGACCCCACAGCCCCTCGATGGGATGGTGACACTGTCCTGGGGTCCCCGCTCTGCTGGGGACCAGAGTGACCCCACAGCCCCTTGATGGGACGGTGACACTGCCCTGGGGTCCCCGCTCTGCTGGGGACCGGAGTGACCCCACAGCCCCGCACCAGGATGGTGACACTGCCCTGGGGTCTCCGCTCTGCTGGGGACTGTAGTGACCCCACAGCCCCTCACCACGATGGTGACACTGCCCTGGGGTCCCCGCTCTGCTGGGGACTGTAGTGACCCCACAGCCCCTCGCCAGTACTCACCGGGGGCCCGTCGGCCCCAGCCACTCCCTGTATCCCCGGCTTCCCCGGCGGGCCCTGGGCGAGAGGAGGACGTGTGGGGACACAGAGGGACCGGGGTCACCCCTGTCACCTGCTCCGAGGTGCTGGGGCAGCTCTGGACCCCCCCAGTCCACGCTGGGTCCTGACTCACCTTCTCCCCTGGCAGCCCGACGGGGCCCTGGGGGCCGGGCAGACCCTGCGAGGGGACAGGTCGGGGTGCTGGGAAGGGGCTGCGGGAGCACCCCAGCCCCACGGGGACACCCCATGGCCCCCCATCACCCCCACGTACCTGCGGCCCGGGGTTCCCTTGCTGCCCCGGGGGTCCCAGCTCCCCGTGGATCCCCTGCGGAGGTGGGCACAGAGAAAGTCCTTTAGTGCAGCAAAACCCCCCCAAAATGTGTCCCCCCGACCCTCGCTGCACCCCCGTGCACCCACGCACCCCACGAGGGCAGCCCCAGCCCGGCCTCCCCCTCCCTGGAGCACCCCGCTGGCTTCCCTGGGGCTGGGTGGTCCCAGGGGGGCCCCTACTGACACCCACCACGTTGCCTTTGGGTCCCGGTGCCCCGTCGATGCCGCTGGCACCCTGTGGGGGAAGGAGGGAGGGTGAGGGCGATGCTGCACCCCGAGGTGACACCGCACCAAGGACGAGGCCGTGGCTCATACCGGGGGTCCGGGGAGTCCGGGGGAGCCGCGGGAGCCCACCAGGCCTCGCGTACCCTAGGACAGAGGGGCGGCGGGGGCTCAGATGGCAGCACAGACCCCCAGCACCCCAGGGTGGGGGGGTCCAGCACCCAAATCTCTCCTCCTAAAAGCCCCAGGGAGAAAGGCGGGGGCCCAGCGTGCCCCCCACTGCTCCTGGGGCTGGGGGAGAGGCCGGGCCGGGGTCCTGGTGCCACCAGCAGGTACTTACGGGCTCCCCAGGCTGCCCCCGCGGTCCCGGGAGGCCGTCGGAGCCCTGGAGGGGACAGAGCGGAGCTGAGCACGTGCCGCCAGCACCAGCAGGGCCTGATCCTGCCCCGTCCCTCCCCACGCTCCTCACCTTGGCACCCTTCTCCCCTGGGGGGCCCGCTGGTCCCGGCTTCCCCACGTCACCCTGCGGAAGACAGAGGGTGAGGCGGCACGGGGACGGCGGTGGCAGGAGGGGACACAGCACGGGGATGGTGGTGGCAGGAGGGGACATGGCACAGGGATGGAGGTGGCAGGAGGGGACACGGTGTGGGGATGGTGGTGGCAGGAGGGGACACGGTGTGGGGATGGAGGTGGCAGGAGGGACACGGCGTGGTCCCACTTACCCTGTGGCCCTTCTCGCCCGGCAGCCCCGGCAGCCCGTCGAAGCCCCTGTCACCCTGTGGGGCAGGACAAGCGCCAGGCTGAGCCCACGTCCCCGCTGCCCCACCAGGACCCCGGTGTCCCGGCCCCCCGCCCCGGTAACCGCCCCGTGCACCAAACCTTGGGTCCGGTTTCCCCTGGGAGGCCCCTGGCACCGTCCGCTCCGGCACGACCCTGCGGGATCAGTCGAGGGGGTGGGAAGAGGCCCGAGGCTCAGAGCCCCTCGGGACAGGGATGTCACCTTGGCAGGTGACAAGGACATTTAGGGGGGGCAAACCCCGACCCCCCAGCGCTCACCCGTCTGCCCAGCTTCCCCGGCGGCCCCGCTGGGCCCTGCAGTCCCCGGGGACCCTGGTGGAGAGGAGGGGAGAGCGTCTGGGCCTGCCTGCCAGCCCCCTGCCAGGGGCACAACCCAAGACTCACCCGTGGCCCCGTGTCCCCTGCGTCTCCTTTCAGGCCCGGGTGTCCGGGTAGACCCTACAAAAACAAGAGAGTGTGGAGACCCCACCATGGGCCTGGCAAGGTGCATCTTACTGGGGTGGGCACCCACACCCCAGTTGTACTCACCAGGGGTCCCGGGCGGCCCGTAAGCCCCATGGGCCCTGGGGGACCCTTCATGGCCAGCTGGGGAGAGACGGGAGGAGAGGGGTGAGAGGGAGGGGGAGGCCGGGCAGGGGGGCCGGGCAGGGGGGTCCTCACCTTCGCCTGCTGCAGGATCGCTTGGGCTTGGGCTTCTTGGAAAGAGACGGTGGGACCCTTGAGGGAGTCTCCACCGAACTGGAACTGGGGGGAAGGAGCAGGGTGAGGGATGGGGGGGGGAGCCACTGGACCCCAGCGCTGGGGACAGCCAGCTCCGTGTCACCTAGAGAGCTGTCCCCCCTCTGGCCTCCGCGGAGGGTCCCGTCCTGCCCCAGCACTCACCGGCAGCATGATCATGGTCCCCGCGGGGCCGCGGATCCCGTCGGCTCCCGGCAGCCCCGGCCGTCCCGCGGGACCCTAGCGGAGGGGAAGGAGAGGGGGGGGATAAGCCATCAGCTGTCAGGTCGGGGCTTGCAGCTCCATCGCCCCGCGCGCACGCCGGCGTGCACCGGCAGGACCCGCCGCCACGCCTGCGGCCCCGGCCCCGCCACGGGGCAGCTCTGGCCCCGCCACGGCCCCCCCCGCCCGCTCCGTACCTGATCTCCGGGGTCCCCGGGCAGCCCTGGGAGCCCCGGTGGTCCCAGGGGACCCGTTTCCCCCTGCGGAGAACACGGAGGCACGTTAACGCTTTGGCATCTCCCACCCCCCTCCCCACAGCGGCCCCTCGCTCCTCACCGCAGGGCCTGGGGGTCCCGGCGGCCCCTCGAATCGACGACCCTAAAGGGAAAGGGAGCGAGCCCCCGTCCTGAGAACCGCCTCCGAGGGGTGGCCCTGGGGTGCCACAGAGGGCTGGGAGCCACACTGGCCCCCGGGGTGGCCCTGGGGTGCCGCAGAGGGCTGGGAGCCACATGTCCCCCACTCACCGGTTCCACGACGGCTGGCTCGCCCTTCTCCCCCTTCAAGCTGGGCTCCTGCAAACGCCGGCGTGAGAACGGGCCAAGAGCTGGGCTGGGCTGAAGGGTCCCCCCGAGCCACCTGCGTGGCCCCTGGACCCCACACCGTGGCCCCAGCTTGGCCAGCTGTCGCTCTGGGGGTCCCCATCCCCATCGCCAGCGTTACCTGGGGAGCCCGGGCCACCGTCTCCTCCCTCTCAGCAGGGCCGAACCGCTCCCGGCTCGCAGGGTCCCCGTTGTCGTAGTCCTCGTAGCCCGGCAGCTCCGTGCTGGTAGCCCCAGCGTCCTCCTCCAGTCCAAGCACAAGCTCCTCACCGGCGTCCTAAGGGACGGGGCGACGCTGGGGGTGCGAAGCTGGGGGGGATCACCCTGTCCTTCCCCAGCCCCCAGCCCCGGCGCTACCTCGAGGGGGCCGGTGCCGTTCAGGGTGACGCTCACGGTGGTGGCGAGGCTGGCGGGGGCCAGTGGCGGGGAGCTCTCCTCCGGGGACGGCGTCGGCGCGCTGGCCTTGGGCGACGCGGAAAGGGCGCGGGGTGAGGAGGGGAGCGCTGCGGCAGAGGGAGGGGCTGGCCCACGACCCCCGCGGGGTCCCGCAGGCTTTTGTGGGGTGCCACAGTCAGACTCGAGGTGTCCCCACCCCACCACAGCCCCTGCGTGGCTTCGGGACACCGGCGCCGTTCCCCGTTTGGGACACGGGGATTCCTGCTCCTCGGGGAGCGCCGGCGGTGCCGGGGCAGAGGGGGAGGCGAGCCAGGGCTCAGGGATACCCGTTCCCCCCCCCCAACACCGGGGCCGCACGGCCCCTGGCTCCCAGCAGCACCTGGAGCACGGCCACCCCTCGCCGGGTCTCTGCGGCCCGGCTCAGCCAAGCCTGACTCATCGGCAGGAGGGGCCACCGGCCCCGGGCCGCCCTTGGCCAGCGCCGCCGTCCCCAGCTGCAGCCCTGACCCATTTCCAGAGCCAAAGGGGCCAAAGGCGGAGGCGGGGGGCTGCCTCCTGCCCTGCCCCACCGTCTCCACCCACGGGATCCCCACCGGCTCCCGCCAGCCCAGGAGCCGCGGGGATGGCTCAGCCCTGGGTGCCAGCGGGACCGGCACCGTTGTGGGGACACACCGGCTGCCCCGGCTCCCCCAAACCCCAGGGAGGAGCCAGAGCCCCGCAGCCCCGTCCAACCGACCCAAAGGTCCGGCTCGGCGGGGGCTGGAGCTCCCCGCTTTGTCCTGGACCGTGCAAAGAGGCGGCTGGGAGTCGCTCTGGCTGCAAGAGGCCGCGTGTGGCACGGCACGAGCTTTGGGCACCGCCAGCGCTGGGGTTCATCCGGGTCCACCCCAGGCCGTGCACACCCGGAGCCGCTCCGTATTTAAGCCGGATTCGGGTCCTGGCTGCCCCATCCCAGCACGAGGAGCCAAGTGCAAGGAACAGGTTGGCGCTGGGTTAACCGGGGCGGGTTGAGCAGCCGCAGGGGAGGGTCAGTCCCGCTCTCTACCTGGCTGGCCCCGACGGGGGGCACGGAGGCTTCGTGCTGCTCCAGCAGCTCCTTGTTCCTCCTCTTCTTGCCCTTGCCCTTGCGCTTGCCTTTCCCCTTGCCCTTCTTGCCCTTCCTGCGTGGGGCGGCGGTGGGCTCCAGGCCGCTCTGCCAGGGCCAGCGCAGACGCCGGCGGGGAGAGAAACGTGGGCATCAGGGGCCCTGGCAGCTCGGTGAAACCGAGCCTGGCAGCACCCCTGAGGGCTGCCCGGCAGGGTGGGGGCTCCCAAGGGTCCCCCCCAGCCTTTCCGCCTTCCCAGTCTGGGTGCTCACCTCCTCCGGGAAGGGGGCGAGGAGCGGGTAGAGCAGGGGCTGGTCGCAGCCTGGCATGTAGAGCTGGCAGTAGGAGCGGGCGGCCTCGGGGTCGGGCACGATCAGCAGCTGCTGGACGTCACCCTGTGGCAAAGGAGGAGGGGGGAGCACGAGGGAGGGGGGTTTCTGCCCCCCCCAAATCTGCACCCCAGCTGCCCACGCACACCCCGGACGTGCATGCAAGAGCCGGTGCTCGTGGCCAGCCCTGTCCCTGCTTGGGGTGGCCACCGTGGACACCCCCCCGGCCGGGCAGAGGGTGCAGGGGGCAGCCAGAGGACAAAGGGACCCTTGTCTGTGTGCTGGGGACAAAAGGGGCAGGGTGGGGGGACCAGCCCCACTCGCTGCCTCAATGCCGCCTCTTGGCCCGCGGCCCCTGACATTTGCAGCGGGCAGGAATGCAGGGAGGGGAACGGGGTCACCCCACGGGGACGGGGACACGCCACGGGGACAGAGAGCAGCCCCCAGGGCAACTGGGTGCCCCCACCTTCCCCAGTCCCCTCCCTACCAGGGCGAGGGTGCTGCGGGACAGCCAGGGCCTCCGGCACAAGGATTCGGGGAGGGACCCACCTCGAACACCTCCTCGTCCAGGAGGCGGGCCCCGAAAATCGTCACCCCCTCGGTGCTAACGAGAGGCCGAGGTCCCCGCTCCAGCGGCAGCGTGGCCAGGAGGTGACAATCCACCAGCAAGGAGACGTTGGTGCCCTCCACGGCCAACGCCACGCGGTGCCACCTGCGGAGACGGGACTCAGGCGTAGCAAGAGGGGCCCTGGGTGCTGGGTCCCCTGGGTGCTGTGCCCCCTGGGTCCTCTGTGTCCCCAGGTGCTGGGTCCCCTGGGTGCCACCTGGATGCCACCCAGATGACCCAGCACCCAGAGGACCCAGCACCCAAGGGACCTAGAGGACCCAGGAGACACAGAGTGCCCAGCACCCAGAGGACCTGGCACCCAGGGGACACAGCACCCAGAGGACCCAGCACCCAAGCGACCTGGAGGACCCAGGAGACACAGAGTGCCCAGCACCCAGAGGACCTGGCACCCAGAGGACCTGGCACCCAGGGGACACAGCACCCAGGGGACCCACCTCCAGGGACCTGGAGGACCCAGGAGACACAGAGTGCCCAGCACCCAGAGGACCTGGCACCCAGGGGACCTGGCACCCAGGGGACCTGGCACCCAGGGGACCCACCTCCAGGGACCTGGAGGACCCAGGAGACACAGAGTGCCCAGCACCCAGGGGACCTGGCACCCAGGGGACCTGGCACCCAGGGGATACAGCACCCAGGGGACCCACCTCCAGGGACCTGGAGGACCCAGGAGACACAGAGTGCCCAGCACCCAGAGGACCTGGCACCCAGAGGACACAGCACCCAGAGGACCTGGAGGACCCAGGGGACACAGAGCACCCAGTGCCCGGAGGACCCGACACCCCCGTCCCCCCACGTCCCCAGCGCTCACCTGCCGTCGGCCAGGTTGACCCTGCGGAACACGGGGTATCTCTCGGGGGGCGGCCGCCCCTCCTGGTCCTCGTAGAGGAAGACGGGCGAGAGCCCCACCTCCACGCCCAGCTGCTGCACGCCGCGCTCGTCGTAGAGGGAGAGCAGGAAGGCTTGTGCCCCGCGCCGCGCCCGCACCGTGGCCAGGACGGAGAAGTCCTCGGGGAAGGAGCCGTCTGCGGCGGGGAGGAAGAGGAGCAGCGTTAGGTTAAACCTCTGCACCCCCAAAGGGGACCCTCGCCCCCGGGAGCGGCTCGGTTTGACCCCGCGGCGGGGCCGGGGCCGTACCGGGGAAGAGCTGCCGGGTGGGCGCGCTGAGCTGGGTGCGGTTGTCCACGCGGAAAGCGAAATCGGGGTCTGGGGTGCCCGGGCGCTGCGGGCAGAGCCCAGCGGTGACGGTGACGCCATCCCGGCCGTCCTGCATGCCCAGGGTCTGCAGCACGTCCACGGGCACCGCTGCGGGGAGAGCGGGGGGACGCGTCGAGGGGTGGGGGGGACCCATCGGAGACCCCCCCCGCCGGCTGCTCGCCGCGTCCCCATCCCCCTGACCGCCTCCTGCCAAGCGGAGCCGGCCCGGTGCCAGGCAGCTGTGTGGGCCCAAGGTCCGGTCCCGCTGCCGCCAGATTCCTTCAGCGCATTCCTCCGCCCCCGGGCCCCGCTCTGCACCCCACGGGTGCACCCCCGTGGGGTGGGAGGGCTCCGTCACCCATGGGAGACCCCCCCCCCGGCACCCCTAAACGCAACCCGGCTGCACCCAAGTGGGGGCGTGGGGAGAGGGTTGGGGGTGCTGCCCCTCTCCCCGCACGGACCCCGAGCACCGGCTGCGCCCGGGTGCGGGGAGGGTTAATCCGGCGCAGCCAGGTGTGCGTGGGGGGGTGCGGGGTGGGGGGGGACATCAGAGAGCACCGGGGCCCCCCCAGCCTGGGGCAGCACCCACCCACCCACCCACCCTCCCTGCCTGCCGAGAGGCCTGTCCGGGCAGGCCAGGCGGGGGGATCGGGGTGGGAAGGGGGGGTAATTCCCCCCCAGCTGCCCCCAGCCCCCCCAGCACGGTCGGGGGGGGGCACGGCAGGACAGGGCCAGGCTGGGAACGGGCTGACCCCGCTCGGGCCGAGCCGTCTCTCAGGCCCTCCTGACCCCGGCGCACGGGTCCGGCTTCCTGCCGGCGTCCCCCCGGGGAGAGCCGTCACCCAGCCGTGGCATGCCGGGGTGGGGGGGGGGGGCCCCCACGGGGCTGGGAACCCCCCGCTACGGGGCTGGGGGGTGGCCCTGGGGCGGGCTGTACCGGCCGAGCCCCCTGCGGATGCCAGAGGCGGGCGTGGGGGGCTCAGGGTGGGGGGACCCGCCGGCACCGCTCCCGGTAAGGCCAAGGGGGAGGGTGCGGCGAAGCTGGGGGGAGCGGGGCCCCCCCCCCCAGTCCCCCCACGGCCTCGGGGACCCCACGCCGGTGCTAACCCCCGTTATTCACCTCCAGGTGCCCCCCCAGACCCCCCCACTGCCCCCCGTTCGGCCCCACATCCCTGCCCCGGGGGGAGCACCCCTGCCCTGGGGGGGGGAGCACCCCCTCCCCACGGGGAGCACCCCCCCCCCAAGGGACCCACAGGGAACACCCACACCCGGGGGGGGCTGGGGGGTCCCTGTCACCGGCTGTGCCATCACCCCACGGCCGGACCCACGGGGGACCCCCCAAGCCCCGTCCCTGCGTGTCCCCCGCCCCCCACCAGGGGTGCCCGGACCCCCCCCCCCGGGCCCTGTCCGTGGTGCTGAAGGGCCCCCACGCGTGACAGCAGCGGGGACCCCCCGGGGACACCCGCGTCCCCCCCGCCCGGTCCACGGGGCTCAGCCCCCCGGTGCCCCCCCCACCTCCCCACGGAGCCCGGGGACGGGGAAGGTGGGGGGGAGCTGGGACACGCGTGGGGTGTCGTCCCCCCCCCGTCCCCGGTGCCCGTTACCTGCCCGGGCCGGGGGCAGCCCCTGGAGCACGGCGAGGAGCGCGGCGAGGAGGGCGGCGGGGAGCGGGGGACCCTCCATGGCCGGTGCCCGGTACCGGGGGGTGTCCGGTGTCCGGTACCGGAGCTCGCAGCCCGCCCTGCCCGCTCCAGGCTCGGTGGGGCGGAGGGGACGGCAGGGGAGGGGGAGGACCGGCCCACCGGCAGCCCCCGCCTCCCGCCCGGCCTACGGGCGGGCACCGGGGAGGGGTCGGGGGGGGGGGGGGGGTCCCCGGCTGCGAGTTCCCACGGCCCCGAACGGTCCCGGGGGCCCCCAGCCCCGCTGCGAGGTTTTGGGGTGCAGAGCCCCCCACCCCTCTCCCAGCCCCACAGCGAGGATGGGGGGTTTAAGAGTGCCGAGACCCCCACCCCTCTCCCAGCCCCACAGCGAGGATGGGGGGTTTAGGGGTGCTGAGACCCCCACCCTGCTCCCAGCCCCACAGCGGGGTTTAGGGGTGCAGAGCCCCCCACCCCTCTCCCAGCCCCACAGCAGATTTAGGGGTGCAGAGCCCCCCAACTCACTCCCAGCCCCACAGCAACGTTTAGGGGTGCAGAGCCCCCCACCCCACTCCCAGCCCCACAGCAGATTTAGGGGTGCAGAGCCCCCCACCCCACTCCCAGCCCTACCCCGAGGTGGGGATTTCAGAGCACCCATCCCCACAGCAGGGCCGGGGAGGGGGGGGGGGGTTTGGGGGACCCCCCCCACCCCGCGGTGCAGCTGCGGCTCGGCCGGGCTCCCCGGGGCCCTCCTGGCCCGAGTCGCCCCGTTGCCTCATCGCCTGACTCACGGCCGCCGGCCCCGCTCCCCCGCTGCCCCGTTCCCCTCCAAATATTTACCGGCGTCTCTGCGGTAACGAGCCCCCACGGGTGCCCCCAGCCCCCCCCTCAAACCGAGCCTTTGCCCCCCACCCCCCGCCAAGCTCTTGGGGGCAACGCAGCCCCCTCCCCAACCCTCAGCCACCTCGTCCCAGCTCCCCCACGGACCCTCATGACCCATTTGGGGGGCTGTGGGGTGGGCAACTGGCTACGGGGCCGCAGCCACGCGTGCCATCGCCTGTCCCCAAGCCACGTGCCCCTCCGAGGGGGTGCCGGTGGGCAGGGGAGGGGGCCGCTGCCCCACGGACCCCCGTGCCCTCCCCAGGGCTGCCCCCGGGGAGGTTGATCCCGCTCCCACGTGACGCCGGGTGTCCTGATCCCATAAGAGCCTTTGGACCGGAGGCCGGCGCAGCCATGGCCGCCCCCGCGCCCCGCACCGTCCTCGTCACCGGCTGCTCCTCCGGCATCGGCCTCGCCGTCGCCGTCAGGCTGGCGCAGGACCCCCAGCAACGATTCCAGGGTGAGGAGCAGGGAGGGGACCCCTCCACGTGATCCCAGGGGACCCACAGCCCCACGTCTGCCCCAGCAAGGAGGGAACGGGACCCTCGGGGACAGGAGCCTCGGGGACAGGAGCCTCGGGGACGGGGCAGCAGGCTGGGGAGGGTGCGGGGTTTGGGGTCTTGCTCCTCGCAGCCCCCAGGACTCCAAGTCCTGCAGACCCCCACCCCTCAGCACCCGTGTCCCCCACCCACCGCCCTGCCTGGGGACATGGGGCAGCCCCACGAGGACACGGGTGGCGCAAGCACGAGCACACACGCGTGTAACAGGGCTGGCAACACGCTCCCACCCCGGGGTGGACACACACACACGTGTGGTCCCTGCAACGCCCTCCCCGTGCCACCCGCTGTCACACACACACGCGTGTGCGACCCCACGACTCCGCCGTCACCGCGGTGGGGCTGGGGATTAGCCCCGGGGTTGGGGGGGGATTAAAGGGCGTGTTACCAAAGCAGCTTAGGCAACGCCAGCCCGGCCTGACCCGCCGACCTCGGCTGGCGCCCGGGGTCCCCCTGGCCAGGGCTGGGGCGGGGGGTGTCCCCTACCTGGACTTCAGTGAAGCCTTGGACAGAGTCTCCCACAGCATCTCCTGGAGAAACTGGCTGGATGGTCAGGCCCAAAGAGTTGTGGTGGTGGAGTTAAACCCAGCCGGTGGCCGGTCACAAGGGGTGTCCCCAGGGCTCAGTTCTGCTCAATGTCTTTATCCACGATCTGGAGGAGGGGGTCGGGTGCTCCCTCAGTGAGTTCGCAGACGACGCCGAGTTGGGTGGGAGTGTTGATCCACTTGAGCGTAGAAAGGCTCCACAGAGGGATCAGGACAGGCTGGATCCATGGGCCGAGGGCAACTGAGTGAGGTTCAACAAGTGTCGGGTCCTGCACTTGGGGCACAACGACCCCACGCACCGCTCCAGGCTGGGGGAAGAGTGGCTGGAAAAGGACCTGGGGGTGTTGGTTGATGGCGGCTGGATATGAGCCAGCAGCGTGGCCAGGTGGCCAAGAAGGCCACCAGCATCCTGGCTTGGATCAGCACTGGTGTGGCCAGCAGGACTAGGGCAGGGATCGTCCCCCTGGACTTCAGCCACACCTCGAATCATGAGTGCAGTTTTGGGCCCCTCACGACAAGAAAGACCTTGAGGTGCTGGAGCGAGTCCAGAGAAGGGCAACGAAGGTGGTGAAGGGTCTGGAGCACGAGGAGAAGGGTCTGGAGAGCTTGTGAGGAGCAGCTGAGGGAGCTGGGGTGGGTCAGTGTGGAGAAAAGGAGGCTGAGGGGAGACCTTATGGCTCTACCTGAGAGGAGGGTGTGGTGAGGTGGGGGTTAGTTTCTTCTCCCAAGTAACAAGACGAGAGGAAACAGCCTCAAGTTGCCCCAGGGGAGGTTTAGGTTGGAGATCAGGGACAATTTCTTCACCCAAAGGGTTGTCAAGGGTTGGAACAGGCTGCCCAGGGCAGTGGTGGAGTCCCCATCCCTGGGGGGATCTCAAAGCCGTGTAGATGTGGTGCTGAGGGACATGGTTAGTGGTGGCCTTGGCAGTGCTGGGGTAAGGGTTGGACTCGATGGTCTCAAAGGTCCTTCCCAACCCAAACGATTCCGTGATTCTCCAGTCATCGCCACCATGAGGGACCTACGGAAGAAGGAGAAATTAGAGGCGGCGGCGGGATCTGCGCTGGGAAAAACCTTGAGCATCCAACGCCTGGACGTCTGCAGCGACAGCTCGGTGGCCGAGTGCGTGGCCAGCATCCCCGGGGGCCGCGTGGACGTGCTGGGTGAGCGGGGCGGTGGGTGGGGGGCCACGCCGGGCACCCCGGTGGGGTGGGGGGGGGGTCTCTGAGCTCCCCCCGACGCTGCGCCGCAGTGAATAACGCCGGCGTGGGGCACGTGGGCCCCGTGGAGAGCATCAGCGTGGAGGAGATGAAGGGCGTCTTCGAGACCAACTTCTTCGGGGCCGTGAGGATGATCAAGGCCGTCCTCCCCGACATGAAGCGGCGGCAGAGCGGGCACATCGTGGTCATCAGCAGCGTCATGGGGCTGCAGGGTGAGGCAGGGGTCCCGCTGTGGGGGGGGTCCTCACTCTTGGGGTGGGGTCTCGCCAAGCTGAGCCCCTCTGCGCCCGCAGGGATCGTCTTCAACGACGTCTACGCCGCCTCCAAGTTCGCCGTGGAGGGATTCTGCGAGAGCCTGGCCGTGCAGCTGCTGCAGTTCAACGTCTTGTGAGTGGGAGGGGGCGCAGGGGGGACCCCAGAGGGCCCAAGGGTGGCTCTGGACCCCCACCCTAAGCACCCACCTCACCCCGCAGCGTCTCCATGGTGGAACCGGGTCCCGTCAACACGGATTTCGAGCTGAAGCTCATGGAGGAGGTTTCACGCTCCGAATACCCCGGCGCCGACCCGGCGACCCTGCGGTACTTCAAGGACGTGTACCTGCCCGCTTCCCAGGAGATCTTCGCCACGCTGGGGCAGAGCCCCGCCGCCGTGGCCGAGGTGTGGGGCCGGCAGATGAGGAGGGGGTGGCTTTCAGGGGGTCCCACACCGGTCCTGAGCTCCCCGTCTCCGTTCGCAGGTGGTCGTGGACGTGCTCGGGGCCCAGCGGCCGGCTTTCCGCGTGCAAACCAACGGCCTCTACACGCCCTTGGTGGCCCTCAAGTACGCGGATCCCTCGGGGGACCTGTCCGTGAGGACCTACTACAACCTGCTCTTCAACTACGGCACCCTCTTCCACCTCAGCGTGGCCGCCCTGCGCTGCCTCACCTGCGGCTGCTTCCGACGCAGGGTCACCCCGGTTTGAGAGGGGCAACCCCCTGGGGACGGGGCGGGGTGGAGCTCAGCCCCTCGATGGTGGGGAGGGGGGCGCCGGCCCTGTGCCCCCCCCATGGCATTGCTCGCAGCAGGTGGCGGCGGCTGGACACATCCCCGGGGGCGTCAGAGCTGGATGGGGTTGGGGGGGGGCTGCCCTGGTGGGGCTGAGCCCTCGGGTGGATGGGGAGGAGGGTGGGGAGCTTTGGGGGTGCTGGGGGGAGTCTGGGGGGTTTGGGGGGTAGTTGAGGAGCCTGGAGAGGGGAGTTGGGGGAACCTGTGGGGTGAGGAGCTGGGGTAGGGGGAGCTTTGGGGGGTTTTAGGGAACCGTAAGGGCTGGGGAGCCTGAGGGGCTTTGGGGAGCCTGGAAGGGTGTGGGGGGGGGCTCTGTTGGGGAGCCTGGGGGGGCTCTGGGGGACCTGGGGGGGCTCTGGGGGACCTGGGATTGTTGGGAGGGATTCTAGGGGACCTGGGGGAGCTCTGGGGGTGCTGGGGAGCCAGGGGGATCTCTAGGGGGGCTCTGGGGAGCCCAGGGGGGCGCTGAGGGGGATGTGGGGGGCTCTGGGGAGCCCAGAGGGAGGCTCTGAGGGACCTGGGAGTGTTGGGGGGACTCCAGGGGACCTGGGGGAGCTCTGGGGCATCTGGGGGGCTCTGTGGGTGTTGAGGAGCCAGGCGGGTCTCTGGGGGACCTGGAGAGCCCGAGGGGGCTCTGGGGGGGCTGTGGGGGATCTGAGGAGCCCAGAGAGAGGCTTTGGGCGACCTGGGGGGGCTCTGGGCCATCAGGAGGGGCTCCGGGGGTGCTGAGGACCCGCGGGGGTCTGGGAGTGACCAGTAAAGCCTGTGACTTCGCCTCCCCCACCACCGCCGCTCCCTCGCACTGACCTTCGCGCCGGCGGCGATACGGGACGGCGGGGCCGGGGGGTTCGCGGGGCCGGGGCGGCGGGTGAGGCGGCTCCGGCCCTTCGGGCCTCGCACCCCGCGCCTTGGCGGGAGCAGGGGGAGCCGGGCCGGGCCCAGGGGGGTCCCCGTGGGGCTGCGGGGCCGGGGGGAGGGCGGCGGGGCCGAGCGGGAGGGGGGAAGAGGCCGTATAACCCCGGCAACGGCGGGCGGAATGCGGGGCGGCGGCCCCGGGGGAGCGGCGGGCAGGGACCGGCCGGAAGTGACGCACCGGAAGTAGTCGGAGGGCGCGGGAGGGTGCGCGCCGGAAGTGCCCGTGGCCGCATGGTGGAGGCGGCGGCGGCGGCGGCGGGATGGGGCGGCCGAGCAAAGTACGGGCCGGGGGGGGGCCGGGGACACCGGGGGCGGGGGTCGCGGCGGCCCTGGAGCGCGGCAGCGGCCTGGTCCCGCGGGGCTCGGGCCCTCCTTGGGGGGGCCCGGCTGTCCCGGGATCGGGCCCTCGTGGGGGGCAAGAGGGGATGGGGGGCCCGGCTGTCCCGGGATCGGGCCCTCCCGGGGGGCAGGAGGGGATGGGGGGCCCGGCTGTACCGGGGATCGGGCCCTCCTGAGGGGCAAGAGGGGATGGGGGGCCCGGTTGTCCCGGGTTTGGGCCCTCCCGGGGGGCAGGAGGGGATGGGGGGGCCCGGTTGTGCCGGGATCGGGCCCTCCCGGAGGGCAGGAGGGTGTGGGGGGACCGGCTGTACCGGTGATAGGGGGCTTAGGCCCTCCCGTGGGGGTAAGATGGGACCGGGGGCCCGGTTGTCCCGGGATCGGGCCCTCCGGGGGGCAGGAGGGGATGGGGGGGATGCTCCCCCTCTCCCCGCCGAGGCCCACCCGGTGCCCCCAGCCCTGCCCGCTGCCCCCTCGCCCCCGCAGAGCAAGAACCAGAAGAAGGAGCGGGCGGCGGCGCAGCACCAGGCCCAGCAGGAGTTCGGCACCGTCCCCCACTCCTTCGTCTTCCACCGCGGCCGCGTCGGCAAGAGCGTGCGGCAGCTCCTCGCCGACGTGCGCAGGGTGATGGAGCCCTACACGGCCCGAGCCCTCAAGGTGAGCTCGGGGCGGGGGGCAAACCCTGCCCCCTCCCCAGCCAGGAGGCGGGTGGGGGCGGTGGGGACCCCCCGGGCGCGGGGGGAGCGCGCGGGCTCAGCCCCTCTGCGCCGCAGGTGCGGAAGAACAACACCCTGAAGGACTTCGTGGCCGTGGCCGGGCCCTTGGGGGTGACACATTTCTTGGTCTTCAGCAAATCCACCTCCAGCATCAACTTTGTGAGTCCCACGACCCCCCCCGTGGCCTCGGGGTCTGCCCCCCCCTCACTCCTGGGGGCCCCTCGCCGCCTCCCCCGGGGCACCGGCACCGTTTAGGGTGGGTTCCCCCCACTTTGCAGCCGCAGATGATGACAAAACCCCGCTGAGGTCACGCCGTGATTCGATCCAAAGTAAACGCACTGATGCGGCTGTGCCGGGGGGGGGTCGGTGGTGGCGGTGGGGGGGGTCCGTGGTGGCGGCGGGGGTGACACCGGCAGCTTCCCCCGGTGCTGAGCGCGGCTTCTCTCCCCCCCACAGAAGCTTTTCCGGCTGCCCGGTGGCCCCACGCTGACGTTCAAGGTGATGCAGGTGGGTGCAGGAAGGAGCCCCCCCCTTCGCCACCACGAAGGGCAGCGTCTCGCCCCCTCCTCATCCTCCTCCGTGCCCCCCCCCCGCAGTACTCGCTGATCAAGGACGTGGTCTCGTCGCTCAAGCGGCACCGCATGCACGAGCAGCAGTTCACCCACCACCCCCTGCTCGTCCTCAGCAACTTCGGGCTCCAGCAGATCCAGGTGAAGCTCATGGCCAGTATGTTCCAGAACATGTTCCCCTCCATCAACGTCCACAGGGTAAGCGAGGCTGGGGGCTGGCCCCCGTCCCACCTCCTCCTCTCGTCCTTTTTCTTTCTTCTCTTTTTCTCTCTCTTCTCATCTTCTCTCATCTTTTTCTCTCCCCTTTTTTCTTTCTTCCCCTCTTTTTCTCTTTTTTCTCTCTCTCCTCATTTTTGTCCTTTCTCTCCCCTCTTTTTCCTCTCTTCTTTTTCTCTCTTCACTCCTCTTTCTCTCTTCTTTCTTTCCTTTTTGTCTCTCCTCTCCTCTTTCTCTCTCCTCTCTTTTTCTTTTTCCTCTTCTCTCCTCTTTTTCTCTTTCCTCTCCTTTTTCTCTCTCTTGTTTCCTTTTTCTCTTCTTTCCTCTTTTTCTCTCTCTTCTTTCCTCTTTTTCTCTCTCTTCTTTCCTCTTTTTCTCTTTCCTTTTTCTCTCTCTTCTTTCCTCTTCCTCTCTCTCCTCTCTTTTCCTCTCCTCTCTTCTCTTTTTCTCTCTCTTCTCTCCTTTCTCTTTCCTCTCTTTTTCTCTCTCCTCTTTCTCTCTCCTCTTCTCTTCCTCTTTTTCTCTCTCCTCTCCTTTTTCTCTCTCCTCTCCTTTTTCTCTCTCCTCTCCTTTTTCTCTCTCCTCTCCTTTCTGTTTTTCTCTCTCCTCTCTCCCTCTCCTTTCTCTCTCCTCTTTTTCTCTCTTCTCTCTTCTCTTTCTCTCTCTTCTCCTCTTCCTCTCTCCTTTTTCTCTCTTCTCTCCTTTCTCTTTCCTCTCTTTTTCTCTCCTCTCCTCTCTCCTCTTTTTCTCTCTCCTCTCCTTTCTGTTTTTCTCTCTCCTCTCTCTCTCTCCTCTTTTTCTCTCTCCTCTCCTCTTTTTCTCTCCCCTGTCTCTTCTCTCATCTTCCTCCTCCTTCCCCAGGTCAACCTCAACAGCATCAAGAGGTGTTTGCTCATCACCTACAACCCAGAGACTCAGCTCCTCGAGTTCAGGCACTAGTGAGTGTCGTGCCCCTGGTTTTGGGGGGGACACCCTGCACCCCGCGTCCCAGCGCTGACCTCTTCCTCCTCCTCCTCCTCCTCCTCCTCGCAGCAGCGTGAAGGTCGTGCCCGTGGGCGTGAGCAAAGGCCTCAAGAAGCTGCTGCAGGAGAAGTTCCCCAACATGAGCCGCCTGGAGGACATCAGCGAGCTGCTGGTGAAGTGCGTGGGGGAGCACCGAGGGGGGCGGGGGGGGGGCGCCCAGAGGCACCTTCCAGCCCGGCCCCAAACGCCTCCGTGTCCCTCGGCAGGGACATAAACCTGTCGGAGAGCGAGGCCGAGCAGGACGGGACCCACAACGTGCTGGAGCTGCCGCAGGCCTACGCCGGCCGAGGCAACATGAAGGCGCAGCAGAGCGCCGTGCGCCTCACCGAGGTCCGTGCCGGCGGCGCCGCCGCGGTTGCCGTCGCCCCGGGGATGTGACTGAGCCTCACCGGGGCTCTCCGTGTCCCCCCCGACTCCCCGTAGATCGGACCCCGCATGACTCTGCAGCTCCTCAAGGTGGAGGAGGGCCTGGCGCAAGGCAACGTGCTCTACCACAGCTTCAGTAAGTGCCGCCACACGCCGCCTCCGGTAGAGCCGCCGGCGCGGAGGGGCTCGGCCGGGGGCGTCTCACCCCTTTCCCCACGTTTTAAGTCCATAAGGAGGAGGCCGAGGTGAAGGAGATCCTGGCGCGGAGGGAGGCGAAGCTGCAGCTGAAGGCGGAGCGGCGGCAGAGGCAGGAGGAGGACGTGGAACGCAAGCGGCGGCAGCGGGAGGCTCACAGGTGAGGGCAGGCGGTGGTGGTGGGTCTGGCAGAGCACCTAGGGCAGGGATCATCCCTCTGTGCCCGGCACTGGCGAGGGGACACCTCCAATCCTGTGTCCAGTTGTGGGCCCCGCGCTTCAAGAGAGACGTTGAGGTGTTGGAGCGAGTGCAGAGGAGGGCGACCAAGGTGGGGAAGGGTCTGGAGGGTCTGAGCTGCGAGGAGCGGCTGAGGGAGCTGGGGGGGTTTAGCCTGGAGAAGAGGAGGCTCAGAGGGGACCTTAGTGCAGTCTACAACTGCCTGAAGGGAGGGTGTAGGGTCAAGGTTGGCCAGGGGAGGGTCAGGTTGGCCATCAGGAAGCATTTCTTCTCAGCAAGGGTCATCAGACACGGGAAGGGGCTGCCCAGGGAGGTGGTGGAGTCACCATCTCTGGGGGGTTGAAGACAAGCCTGGCCGTGGCACTTAGTGCCCTGGGCTAGTTGCCACGGTGGTGTCAGGGCCATGGTTGGACTCGGTGAGCCCAGAGGGCTCTGCCAAGCTCAGTGGATTCCGTGGTGGCTCCGCAGGGAGAGGAGCCTGGCGGGGATGCGGAGGAGGCGGCAGCAGGACGGCGACAGCGACGCCGAGGATCCCGGCGCGCCGGAGCAGCCGGACGCGGCCGAGCAGTCGGAGGAGGAGAGCGACGCCGAGTACTACCGGCAGGAGGTGGGCGAGGAGCCCGACAAAGGTGAGTCCGGAGGGGACCAAGTCCCCCTTGTCCCCCCTCTTCCCCCTGACGGTGGCTGATGACGCAAAAACCCTTGAGCTCGCGGTGATTTCGGTTCAAAGTAAACGCTCTGACACCTCCGGCCGCCCCCGCGCCGCGCCCCCGTCCCCCCTTTTTGGCTGAACCCCCTTTTTTGTCCATCCCCCCCCCCAAGATCTCTTCCCCGACCGCTCCAAGAGGAAGCGAAGCTCCTCGGGCACTGCCCCGCTGCGGAAGCGCCGCCGGCACGGCCGCCCCGCTGCCCCCAGCCCCGCGGCGCCGGGGAGGCGGCGGAAGGGAGACCCGGCCCCGAGGGCCTCGCGGCACCACGGTGGGGCCAAGCCGGGGGCTGGTGGCCAAAAACCGCCCCGAGGAGCCACGCGGCCACCCCGGGAAGGGGCTGGATCCAGCGCGAGGCCGAAGGGACGCGGGAAGCTGCTGGCAAAGGGGAAGCCCATTTTCCGGCGGCCCGGCCGTGCCAAGAAGGGGAAACGCTGAGGCACCGGCTGCCGCCCCCGCGCCGAGACTGTGGGGGGGAAAGAGGAAACGGGGCCCCCCCGTCCCTGCTCCTGTGTAATACACTCGATTGGAACAACCGCCTGTGGCTGTGTGGGGTTTGGGGGGGGAAGGGGGGTCCCCTGGGCTGTGACAGCGTCCCCCCACCCCAGGTGGCCCTTTCTGTGCCAGCCCGGCGCAGGCAAACGCAGCCCCTTCCCCCTTGGTGGCCAGGGCTGGTGCCCCTCAGAAGAGGAACTGCCCTTCCCCGCCTGCCACCCCCCCTCTCTGCCAGCCTCACGCCCCCGCCGTCCCCAAAACGGGGCAGGATGTGACCCTGCAGTGGCCCCCGTGACTACCACCACCGAGAAGGGAGGGACGGGCGAGGAGGGAGGTGAGCGCAGAGCCCGAGGAGGACGGGGTGAGTGGGGCAGACCCCTGCCTGCACCCGGGGAGCCCGGCAAGGCGAGGGGGGACACGGGGGGGGGCACACTGTCCCCAACGCAGCACCACAAACCCTCCTCGGTCCCCACGAGGTGGCCGGCGCTCACCAACCCCCTGCCTGCAGCCACCGAACCGAGACGGGGGGGGACACCAGGAGGGACCCCCCACCCCACCCCGCCATGGCCACCCACCTCGGTGCCTGCGGCAACTTCAGCAGCTTCCAGGAGTCGCTGTGGCCGGTGCTGGCGGCTCAGTTCCCGCCGGCGCTGGTGGGCAACGGCGTCGCCGTCTACCGCCTCGCCGCCCGCCAGCGCTCCTGGCACAGCGGCGGCGTCTACTCCTTCCACCTGGCCGTCAGCGGGCTGCTCTACTCCCTCTCCCTGCCCTTCCTGGCGGCCTACTACTACCCGCCCAAGGCCTGGCGCTACGGCGCGGCGCTCTGCAAGCTCGAGCGCTTCCTCTTCAACTGCAACCTCTACGGCGGCATCTTCTTCGTCACCTGCATCAGCCTCAACCGGTACCTCGGCATCGTCCACCCGCTGCGGGCGCGCGGGCGGCTGGGGCCGGGGCACGCCCAGGCGCTGAGCGCCGCCCTTTGGGTGCTGGCCGCGCTGCTTTCGGCGCCCACTTTTTTCTTCTCCGAGCTGCAAGAAGCCGAGGGCGCGACCGAGTGTCTGGGCAGCGCGGCGCCGCGGCGGCTGCCGGGGTTTTACCCCTACAGCCTGCTGCTGGCCGTGCTGGGCTGCGGGCTGCCCTTCCTGCTCACCGCCTCCTGCTACGCCGCCATCGCCCGCGCCGTTTTCCGGAACCCCCACCTCAGCCAGACGGAGAAGCGCAAGGTGGGGCTGCTGGTGGGGGCCGGAGTGGCTCTTTACGCCTTCTCCTACCTCCCCTACCACGTTTTCCGGAACCTCAACTTATGGCGCCGCCTGTTACGGCCCGGCACGGAGAACTGCGCCGTCTCCAGAGCCATCCACGCCACGGCCCAGGTCTGCAAGATCCTCGTCAACCTCAACATCTGCCTCCAGCCGCTGCTCTACGCCGCCCTGGCCGACAGCGTGCGGAGCTGCTGCGGCGCCGGCGCCGCTGAGGGCGAGCGGGCCGAGCGGGTGGAGCTGCGGCCGGCGGCCTGAGAGCCCGCCGGGGTGGCCCAAAGCGGCTAGTGGCGTCGGTAAAGGGCTCGGCGTGGCCCTTGGGCACGCGTTTCCCTCCCGGGAAGGGCAGCGGTAACGTGGGAGGAGCAGGATTAAACCCGAAACCTCAAGTGCAGCCTCGTGTCGCACCTTTTTTTTAGCACAAATCCCCCTTTTTCCTACTGAAAAGCTGGGAATGAGCCTAAAACCACGGGACGGCGGCACCGGGCCCTCACCACGTGTGCCGGGGGCGAGTCGGGGACGGGCACGGGGCCGCTCGCTGCCCGCTGAGCGCCCCCCCCCGCCTCAGACCCACACCTCGGTGCATACCAGACCGCGCGTCTTTATTTAGAGGCGCCGACAGCTCTCGCCAGGAACTGGATTCAGTTGGTGGAGGGTCTGGGGAGGAAGGAGAGAGCGTGGTAAGGGGATGGGGGCCGGGGGTCCCGGGAGGACAGAGCCTGCACCGCCCCCCACCCCGCCGAGCCACTCCCTGGCACTCACTTGGCCCATTCCACGTTGAGGATCAGGTGGTCGTAACCGAAGCCGGAGACGCCGGCGATGGCCCGGGCCGCGTCCTCGCGGCGGTGGAAGCTGATGAAGGCGAAACCCTGAGGTGGGGGGAGAGCGAGAGGGTGAGAGGAAGGTGGGGGGTGTCCTCCTGAGCCCCCCCTGAAGGGGGGGATCCTCGTACTCACCTTGGACTGCCCGGTGGTCTTATCCTTGGCTAAATAGATCCTAGAGATGGAGCCGAAGGGGCGGAAGAGCTCCTGGAGATCGGTCTCACGCGTGTCCTCGGACAGGTTGGTGACACGGATGGTGGCATTGTCATCGGCTGGGGCGGGGGGGGAGGACAAGGAAGGTCAGGGCCGCGGCTGGAGCCGGCACACGGCATACACGGCCCGGCAGAGGCTGCCCTCGGCCCGACTCACCGCGGCGGTTGGGCTGCATGGACTCCCCGCGGCGGCTGGCTCCGTCCCGCAGGCTCGGCGGGACGTACTTGCCCGTCTTGCTCTGCTGAGCCTGCACCGGCTCCGGCTCTGAGGGCAGGAGAGGCAGGAGGTGAGGCTGCTCACACGGTGACCCCCCCTTTACCCCCCCCACTCAAAGGGGTGTCATACCTCCAGGCAGCTTCTCCTTCTCGCCCGTGGACAGCCCCAGCTGCTCGGCCAACTCCTTCTGCATCGGCCCCAGGGTGTCCTTGTACGGGCAGCGGGTCGTCCAGTGGTCGCCCTTGCAGATGCGGCACGAGACGATCTTCTGCCCCTTCAGCTTGTTCATGGGGTCCTCCTCCTCCTGGCAGTTCAGGTCCTGGGGGACGGCGACACTCCTGAGTCCCCCCGGGACCCGCCACCACCTCCGCGGGGGCTCCCCGCCGCCCGACCCACCTCCTTGCTGGTGATGAAGGTCATGAAGACATCGTCGCTCACGGTGGTGGTGGCCACATTGGGTCCAGGGGCGTCGAACTCCGAGTTGCCAAATTTCTTCCAGTTCTGGGGAGAAAAAAGGGAGGAAAAGGGGGAGCGAGCTGGCACGGCCCCGAGCGATCGCGGAGCCAGCGGGGAGGGAAACGCTCCCCACCGAGGGAGATGGGGAAGGGACGGAGGGAAGCGGAGGGCTGGGAGAGGAAGCGGTTCCTGCTGGAGCGTGGATTTCCCTCCCTGATGCTCACCTTGCGACGGGCCACCGCCTTGGAGGCCTTCCTGGTTTCGATGCGGAAGGTGCGGATGATCTGTAAAGGTGCCAAAGAACTGATTAGCGCGGGAGGAGGGAGGGCAGAGGCGCCTCCGCCCCGCCCCAGTACTGCCCGACCGCGCAGGCAGGGCTCAGCCCCCGCGCCGGGGCTCGGGGAGGGGAGGGGGGGAACTCGGCAGCGGGAAGAAGCCAAGATGGCAGCCCAGGCCGCGTTGCTCACCTTCACCTTGCGCCCATCCTCCTCCTCGCGGTACTCCGTGATGGTTTTGATGTTCCCGTTGATGAGCTCTTTCGGGGAGGGGAGGGGGCCTGCGGGGAGGGGGAACAGTGGGTCTGAGGTGCGGGAGGCGGCAGGGAAACGGCCCCCCCCAGCCTCTTGCCCGGCTCTCACCTCCCTTCAGCAGCTCGGCCTCAGCGCTCAGGCTGCCCCCCAGCACCCCGGGCAGGGGGATGTCCTTCAGCAGCTCGCTCGTGATGCATTTGTCTGCGGGAAAAGCAGCGGAGAGTCACCTCCTCGCTCAGGGCGAGCGTGGCAGAGGGGGCAGGAGCCCCACACCCCGGCACAGCTTCTCCCCGCAGGGACAAAGCGCTCTGCTCTCTCCCCTGAGCAGAGAAAAAGGCCAAAGAGCCGAGAAATCTCAGCTGCTCCAACCCCCCAGGCTCCCTCAGCCCCTGAAATGGGTGGAGCGAGGGGCCCTGCTCCTCCTCTCAGGTCAGGCACGCTCTGCTCACAAGGACCGGCCTCAGGGAAGAGCCCAGGAGCCTGTTTTGAGCCCTGGACA